>NC_050573.1:354380615-354428115 GCF_011100635.1 Trichosurus vulpecula
TGCTAAAAAGCACAAAATAAAAGAAGCAGCCAGAGGCCTAAGCTCAAGGTTAGGTTGCTGAGTTCTCTAGCTGCAACATGGGATCAGTTACCATGTAGAGGTGTTACCTCACTCTAAGGGAGTAAATGAAAAGGCCTGAGCCTAAGAGGGCCAGGGCCTCCCATTGCATCCTGCATCACCTCCAGTCATCCTGATGAATATCTGATCACTGGATCCAGATGGCTCGGGAGGTGAGAATGTGGCTGATGACCTTGAACAGCCCTCCCTCCCTCACTCAAATCCATGTCAACTGCAAGTCACATCATCATTTCCCTGATGCCATGGTCCTCTTCAAAAACGAAGGATGAACAACAACTTGTGAGTCAGCTCACCTGTTCATCTCCTAAGTAGGAGAAGCTAGGCTTTGTCCTTTGCTACAGACTTTACTCATTTACCCAGGTTTCAGAGTTTTTCCCCTTTGCCTCTGTGTTTGGAATCCTTCCTTGTAGGTTTTCCCCTCTCTCCCCCTGGGCCTCTGTGATTGGAATCCTTCCTTGTAGGTGGGTACATCATTAAGGTGGGACAAGGCTGGGTATGGGAGAGACTCAGGAAGTTAGAGGGTAGAGGCCAGAGTAAAGAATGAGAACGAGAGGCCTGGGGAGAATTCTGGGAGAAGCACATTGGCTTGGCTGGGGATACTCCTGTCATAGATGGCATTTTTTAAACTGTACGTGCTCTTGGAGGTTTTCTCAAATCACTTTAAACATTTTTTTTTGTCTCTACATCATGCATGAAATTTTTCCACTACCAAAAACTAGGCACATGGAAAGTTTTAAAGTCTAGTCATTTTCTCTGTACCCAAAAAAGATTTTTCAATTGCTTTTCAAATCAGAACAATGTGCTTTTGAAACTCACAGGCAGCTGAGTGTATTTTACTTAATCTTTCCATAAAAATCCATGGCTGGTCTGCAACGTGAACATTTTTAGTCCCAAAGGATAAGTTTTTGGTGGAGGTATGAGCAACTTAAAACAGGGAGTAATTTAGGATAACCTCAATTATGATGTTTACTCCAGCAAACACTGTAATAATAACCACAGCCCCCTTGGAGCTCATGGCCGTGAAATTCGAGGCCTGAATACCAGTGGTGGTAGCAGCAGCATCAGTGACTAACAAGGGCAAAAATCGACATGTGGGTTCTCAGAAGTGCATACATATGTCGAGTCTCAGTTCTGGTTCAGAGCCTTGTCACTGTGGGTTTGCTTGCTGTGTTGGTGAAGTCAGTTTGCCACCTTAATTTTGAAATATTCATGAAGTTGAGTCTGGTTGTTGTGTTAGAAAACCAAAGCTCCCTACCCACTGACCAGTGGACTGTAGTGAAGGGGGCATGGAAGGCCTGCCGTGTTTCATGTTTTAAGTCTGTTGGAAACTTTTGCTCCTGTGCATCCAGCTACAGAGACAGGGCAAGGCTGGGGGGACTGCCTTGCTGTCCTTCTCTGCCTTTCTGGCAAATTAGCAACATGACTCTGATAGGGGTCTCTACCACTGATTGACTTAATGTGCCACTAGTACAAACTAGAAGAACGAAGGAGCGTATATGACTCAGGAAGGTGTACACGTCAGGCCCCAGATAGAAAGCAGGATCCATAAAGAATCAGCAAAATAAATAGATCCAGGCTGGGCACATGTCGAGAGGCAAGTGAGTTGAGAAGGAACACTGGAGAATGGCTAAGCCAGATAGCTCACACAATCACGCCCCTATAATCAGCATCCTATTGTTTCTAATATACACTCATTCTCAGTAACCCTGACTTCTGGACAGGCTGATGCTTTCCTGAACTGGATCTGTAGATTTTCTACTATTAGAGCATTTGTCTCTATTTAAGACTGCCAAATACATGGATCCATGGGACTTTCATACCTTTACAAATACAATCTCTAGCTTTACTAAATTTTTTCCCTTCTCACACAAATGTGGTCAATGGATTTAGCAAAGCACATAATCAATGTTAATTAACTTTTGATGGGGAGAGGAAAATCAAGATTTACATTGTATTTTGGTTCTGATCTGTGATTCATTTGCATAGGGAACCCTACAATATGGAAACCTCCTCTTACCATACAGATCAGACACTATTAGCAACTGATCAATCAATAAACATTTATTATTGTATGTACTATGTGCCAGGCACTACACTAGGAGGTAGGGAAAGGCAAAATAGCTTTGCTTTCAAGAAGTTCATATTCTACTGGGGAGACTAATAAGAGTTTCCTGGGGGCCACCAAGAGTAAAGTTATTTGCCCATCATCACACAGCTACCATGTGAGAGGCATCATGTTAACTTAAAAGACCAACCCTCTCTTCACTATACCATGCTGGCTGTCAATGTTTACATGCATAAAAATAAAGATCATACTGTATATGACTTTAAAATACCACTACCCTGACCTTCCTTTTTTGGTTTTACAGAGTTGAACTTTGGGTAACCAGGCCTGGAAGTATTTTGTTTTCCCAGTATCCTATTAAAATCACAAAATGACAGGGTCTTCAGATCTCCCTGTGTAAGTTACTTCTCATCCCATGGGTGTTCACAAACACATCTAAGAAAGCCACTGGAAAAGGGAATGCTTGAATGAGTCAGAAATACAAAATGCCTACGAAAGCATGTCGCATTTTTCCACGCAGTGAATGTTCTTTCCTGGCTAACATGATGTACTGTATATGCCAAGTTCAGCTTTCAGAACCAGGAACCAAAACACTGTCATCACATTATCAAGCAACAGATAAGGAAAGACTCAATAGCGAAGACCTAATATCAGTTAATCTCTTGTGTTGTGAAATCTGTGTTTTGTGAAAAACAGAACAAAACAAAACTTAGCCACTGTTTTCCTTAGTACCAGGAGACAACTTCCTTCAATATTTGTCACATGCAAAAGTTTGACTCTGACAGGCTATTCCCTGTCTAATTCCATTTTCTTTGGCAAGTGTGCCCAACCACATTATATTGTAATAATTAAATTTGGCTAGATAGTACAGTTCAGGGAGAGGGAAAACACATGCACCAACATTAAGAACTTTTAGTTAGCTATTCCCACTTTCAATCTACTATGTACTCAGTTTCACTATGAGAAAACATTAGCAAGAGCAGTTACCTGCCTATATCTCACATTTTCAGGAAAAGCCAAAATAACAAAATTAGATGGAGGACTGATTTACAGAGGTGGTTTCTGCTGCCTTTCTGCACAAATATTGTAAACTTTGAGGAAAATTTAATATAGAAGAAAGAAAATAGAAAATCCAGAAAGGAAGAAAATAGAAAATCCAGGCTGATAATATTACCGATTCCCACATTTATATAGTACCTTAAAGTCAACAAAGTCACTTCTTCCCAGCCATTCTGTGAGATGGGTAGTGTAAGTTTTATTATATCCATTTGACAAAGGGGCTTGTGTCAGAGCCGGGCTTCCCAACCAGGACTTTCCTGACTTTAGATCTAGGATCCTTTATTCTGCTACCCTGAGATCTAGGAAGGTAAATAACACCAATTCCTGCCCTCAAGAACCTTAGCAGATGATGGGTAAGATTCCCCACAGGAGGCCAATACATACCAATCAGAGATTAAGGAACTCACCAAATCAGATGGGAAATCCCTTTCTAGGGAAAAAGGGGGTACCTTACAAAGTACTGTTGTTAACCAGAGGCCAGGCCACAATAGGTCAGTAGCCGTGGTTTCTTGGAAGCACCCAATGCAGCAGGTAGAGGCAGAAGTTGTAGGCCATGAGCAGGATTCAGGCTGTGACCCAAGGAAGTCTGTAGAGTGAGCAGGAGTCATGCTACCAGAGGCGTTGGCGCAGTTACTAGATTTTTGTTTGTTTAAGTGAAGTCTGCCTCCTGGAGGCTTTGTACTCTCCCGTTGTTGACTGTTGTTCTTTTAACGTACCTTAAGCTGACGAGCTGATGAGATTAATGGCCAATGGATACGTCATGTCCCCTCCTGACAGCTATGCTAGTGAGATTATATAAGCTTGGATAGCCTCTCTGTGCATGAAACCACCACTTTACCTGCTTCAATCCATCTTGGTGATGGGGCAGGGGTGGGGCTGGGGGTGGGGGAGAATGGGAGAGACAAGAAAAACCTTCCTAATGAACAATTATGAGCATGTCACAACTGTGCTTACTACTGTTATAAGAAATGATAAGATAAATGATTTTAGAAAAAAAACATGGAAAGACTTGCAAGAAATAATGAGATAAATAAGCAGAAACAAGAGAACACTGTATACGGTAACAGCATTATTGTTTTAAGAATGACTTTGAACAAGCAAGTTATTTTGACTATTATAAATACCCAAATTAACTATAAAGGACATATAAAAAGATGCTATCTTCATCCAGAGAAAGAACTGATAAATAGAAGTATATCTATCTATCTACATCTATATCTATTTATCTATGTCTAATGGTAACCTTCTTTAGAGTAGGGGGGAAGGAAGAGAAAAAAAGAAATTACATAATAATTTTGTTACATATTTGAAAGGAATTACAAGTTGTTCATAGTAGATTATAGTTTCATATGCAAACATCTTTTTTTTATTGTGCTATATCATTGAAATTCTTGGTTTATTCCATAAATTAAAAATGAAATTTAAAAAAAAATTCAGTGGCTGTCTGCTGATTGTAGGATAAAATGCAACTTTCTTAGTTGGCACTTAAGACTTGCCGCAGTCTAGCTAGCCTAACATACTTTGTTTAACTTGACTCCTTTTTATATACTGGAAAACCGGACTTTTCACTATTCTCCAAATGTATCCTGCTTTCTCCTCTCCCTCAGGCATTGGTGCAGACAATCTCATAGACTTGAATTGTGATGATTATTATCATAGCTAGCATTTACACAGTGCTTGCTATGCATCGGGCACTATGCTAAGAATCTTACAAATATCTTATTTGATCCTCACACCAGCCCTGGGAAGTAGGTACTATCATTATTCCTATTTTACAGAGGAGGGAATTGTGGTGAATGGAGATTTAAGTGACTTTCCCAGGGTTATATAGTTAGTAACTGTCTGAGGCTAGATTTGAACCCACATCTTGCTGACCCCAGGCTCAGCGCTCTATCGACTGGGCCATTGAGCTGGAACATGTTACATCTCTAACTGTTATGTCCTTTTCTTTTTCTTTTTTCAAGGATCAGCTCAGGTCTTACTTCCTTTCTATATTCCTCAGATAAGATTCTTCAAATTTCATAGAGCATTTGGCCTTCTCCTGTGTTCTTCTCAATTTTACCTTGCATCATAATTGTTGTATACATGTCATACTCTATTACATTGCAGAGTCTTTGAGAGAAGAGATTGTCATTTTCCATCTTGGTATCCCCAGTGACTAATTCACCGCCTTGCACTTAGTAAATGTTTAATGAATCTTTAATTACACTGAATTGAATGTTTATTTTCTTCATTAGATCAGAAGCCTCTTAAAGGAAGGGTCTGTGTTTCTTTTCACTTTTATATTCCTAGCACCTTAAGTGCAGCAGAAGCACGATGGCATGTTTGATGAATTGGAAATGCTCTGGTACATCAAAAACGGACATTTTAGAGAGAAAGTTAATTCTGATTTGCCAAGGTTATACTTAAATTTAAATTAAATCTGTTTAATGTTACAGTTGTATTATGAAGGCAACAAAGAGTAGGAGGGAATATGGCAAACTGGGAGTCAGTAATGTGGGGCTAAAACTTGGGAGAGAAATTTAGCCTAAAATTCACCAAAGAAAAAGATGGGATCAAGGCCGGGGACAAAACCTTGGGAGATAGCCACAGTTAAGAGCTATAATATGGATAACCAGCAAACAAAAGAAACTGAAAAGGAATAGTCAGGCAGGCAGGAGGAGAACCAGAATCAGTATACAGAAGTGCTATGAAAACCCAGAAGAGGGAGAATATGCAGAAGGAGAAGCTAGTCAATATGGTAGAATTGCAATAAAGCTGCCCACAGCCCCAGTATTCTAACTTCCTCATAGGCCGCACTGAAGCAGGCCCACTGCACCTACCTAGCCACTCACCACCACCGCCCCCACTCAATATCCTAATTTCTTCATATGTGCCTCACTACTCACTAGAACAGCAGATGTGGCCATGAACTCATATTTCTCACAGAACAGCAGGTGTGTCCATGTGACGGGTTCTCAGCCACTTCCTCTAGCTAGCCACTGCCCCCAGACCCATTCCTCATATTACCCGTAGAAAGAGTAGGTGTGTTCATGCACTCAACCACAAGCACTTCCATCTAGTCTCAGACAGGACCATAATACTCAGCCAATCAGAAAGCAGTACCACCAGGATGCCCAAGCAGGATGTGAACCCCAAAACAATAGAAGGGACTTTCCATAAGGAGGCACCTGCGCAGTAATAGTAAAGAACTGACCTAGAGTAAACTTATGACATAGAGAGCCTTATTATAATATCATTATCATACATACATACCCCTACCATGGGTTTTTCTGTATGCATTGTGGGTAATCACATTCACAGTTCCACTGTGGCTGGGACTCCTCCCCTATTAACTAATCCCTTAACAGACCCCTCCTGCCTTTTTAATACTCAAAATTTCTGTTATGTAATTGCATCTTTACCCCATAAAAATACTTTCTCTGAAGTTTTTGGTTTCTCTTGGAACCTAGCCTGCTTCCTGAGAGGTGTCAATCTCAATAAATGACTCTACTTGTATTAGAGGTGGTCTGACCCTGAATTCTTTGAGATGATCCCACCACAACACATCATGAAAGCTCAACAATTTTATGGCGTCCCTGAGTGGGGACCCCAACAAATACACATTTATTATGGCTGAAACAGTGCCTGGCATATAGTAAGCTCTTAGTAATTCTTTTCTCCTTCCCACCTTTTCTCCTTCCCTCTCTTCCTCCCTTCTTTCCTATTATGTGCAAAACAATATGCTAAGCACTTGGCTTCAAAGACAAAAATAAAGCAATTCCTAACTTCATGGATTTTTCATTCTACTGGGGGCATTCCCAGACTTCTGCCAGTATTATTTAATAGGTTGGGATTAGGATCAGAGCAAGTGAAGGATTCACAGATGGCAGCGGTATGTCCTTGAAATGAAATGGAGAATTTCATAGTTCAAGATCTTAGAAGTAGAATAGTTTTGGACAGAGCCATAAGTAGCATGGGGTCACTGGGTATTGACTTTGGGGAGCCCTGTCGCTTCCCTAGGACCTTACACTTCTCTGTACCAATTGCTGTACTCTTTCCTTGCCTAGAAGAGCCTGTAGTTCTTCGCTACAAAATCACAGCACCCCATATCACAGGTGGAAAGGACCTCAGTGATTCTCTAGTCCAAAGTCCTCATTTTATAAATGAGAAGTTAATTGACTTGCTCTTTGTCACACAGGTAGTACTACTCGGAGGCAGTGCTCTTTACAGGAGCCCTATTCACACCTATCCCTACCACTCTTTACCTCACCCCTCAGACTGTGCTCTGTGCTGACATTGCTGACACCCCCATCTCCTATTGTTTTTGTAACCACATGCTCCAGCATTTAATGGGAGAAATGTCTAAGTTATGACCACACGGGCTCATTCTCCCTCACCTCCTACATCTAGTCAGCTGCTAAATTTTGTCACTTTTACCTTCATTACATATCTTAAATATAACTTATTTTCTCTACTCCCAAAGCTACCATCTTAGGTCAGGACCTCATCATCTCTCATCTAGGTTATTGTAACAGTTTCCTAATTGGTCTCCCTCCCTCCCCTGTCTCTGCCCAGGTCCTATACACTTGGGTTCTTCCCTCTTTCTGATTGGAGTGAGTGGAGACTGGACATGCGAGAGCTCCTCTGATCCAGATCTTCCATCATTTGGGGCAGGCGACCAGGGCATACACCTGATAATTTCCCACCCCAGCTGTGAACACCTTCCCATCTCCCCTCCTCAACTTTTCAGATTTTTAATGTCTTGTTTTCCTCCATTAGACTGTGCCTTGAGGGCAGGGACTGTCTTATACCTTTTCTTTTGTAACACAAGACTTTTTGCAAAAGAATGTTTACTTTAAAAGGTATAATAAAAAACATACAAACTTACTTCCCAAAACCTCTGCCCCCTTACACCTCAGTCTCTGGGGAGGGAAAGGGGAATAGGTTCGTAGCATAGCTTGTTTCCTACAGGGCACAGTATCAGTTCTAAGTCCAGCCTGCGCGCGCGCGCACACACACACGCGCGCACACACACACGCACACACACGCACACACTCACACACACGCGCACACACACACACACACACACACACACCTGCCCCAGGCTCAAGTCCCAGGCACCCAGAGCTTCCAAGAATACATACCATCTTACAATCCTGGCTCTGACGTCACCACAGCTCAAATTCCTGTGTCCCATGGGGATTATCTCTGGCACCTGAAACTGAGGACAAATAATAGCTCCCATTCCCACTTGGAAGTGGGTAAAAGAGGGAGAACAGGGGAAGGATAATCCTTCTCCTCTCACCTGTTCGGGTCTAAGCACACTAGGCATGCTCCAAGGCCCCTTAAGGACATGCCCAAAGAAATCAGGCTTACATTTTATATCCCTAGTGGTTAGCATAGTGCCTGGCAGATAGTCGGTATTTAATAAATGTTATTGACTATTGGCTGACTCAAGTCCTTCCCTACTCCAGTTCATACGATACCCTCCTGCCAAAGTAATTTTCCTTGAGCACCAATCAGAAGATGTGACTCCCATACTCAATCAACTCCATTGCTTTCTATTGTCTGTAGGATAAAAAAAGGAGACTATCTAGTTTTTAAAGCCCTAAACAACCTAGCCCCACCCTCTATTTCCATCTTCATTGGACATTACTCTTTTTTCCTGAATTCTGTGTTGCGGGAAAGCTGACTTTTCTCTGTTCCTCCCATAGGACACTGCGTTTCCCATCTCCACTCCTTTTTGCTGGCCATCCCTCATGCCTGGAATATACTCCCTCCTTACTTCTGTCTCAGAGATTTCCTGTCTTCCTTTAAGATGCAGCTCAAGTCACATCTTCTGCACAATGTTAGCACTTTACCTTCGAAACTGTCTTATAATTAACAACTTTGCATATATTTGTATTTATATATTCATTTTTTACTTGTGCCATATATATTTTAATATGTACTTGTTGTTCCCTCCATCAGAATGCATTGTGAGTAAGGATGGTATCATTCATAGTAACGTCATCATCTAGCACAGTGCCTGGCACATAGTCAGTAGCTTAATATTTGATTGATTGATTGACGGCAGAGATAGAGCTCATGGGACTTGAGAAGACTGAAGAAATGAGAATGTAGGATGTTAGGTTATCAACATGATTTGAAATAATCGAGTATGAGGGCAGATGGTAGGGTGTAATGGTAGGGTGTAAACTGTTTTCAAGGTGTAATCATCGGGGAAAGATTTAGATGACAGCAACAATAATCTAGAGGGGGAGACAGTTGGATGGTGAACTTCAAAAGAGAAGTTGTTGAATAATCATGGCAGAGGGAAGATCTGAAAGGAATGCCAGGGAGCAAAGAGTATACTAATCAGAAGCTCAATAGGAAGCTGGAAGTCAGGAAGACCAGTGTTCAAATTCTGTCTTGGCCACTTACTAGCTGTGCACCTGTGACCAGTACATTTGCCCTCTCTGAATCTCAGTTTTCCCATCTGTAAAATAAAGAAGTTGTATCTAATGGCCTCTAAGGCTCCTTCTAGCTTGAAATCTTTGAGTCTATCAGTATTCTCTCTGAGCTTGTGTAAGAGAAGGAATAGTCAGCAAAGAATAGAGTAGTAAGAGATGTGAAGTCTTCAAGAGAAAGATGGGTTTCAAAAAGTGCTAATAGATGGAAGTAGTTTAAGAGGAAGAAATAAATGATGTAGAGGAATTTATTAATAATAGAATGTGGTCTCTAGAAGGTATAGTTCAAGGAGTAGGTAGAAGAGATTGGTGACCAAGACTGGTTAGTTATGAGTTGGATGGGATCATGGGATGTAGGGAGAATCACTGAATCAAAGAATTTCAGAGGTGAGAGAGATCTCAGAGGCTATCTAGTCTCTTGCTACCAAAATAACCTCTGCTACAACAAGCCTCCCTAATTGATTTTCTCACTTACTTTCTATTGTGGCTTTTCCAAGCCTCACCTGTCCTCAAGCCTCTCACAGCAGCCCCTCTGCTGACCCTCTTATCGAAAGATCTTGTCTCATACATCACAGAAAAAAATGAAAACTTTCACTGAAGTCCCCCCATTCTCTCTTTTCCTTTTCTCTGAATATTCAGACATCTACTGCCACTATCTCCTTTTTTCACCCCAGTCTTAGATGAAGACATGGCATTCCCCCTTACTCCAGATACACTCTTGATCCCAACTCCTCCTGACTTCTATGCCTAATTTCTGTTAAACTGCTTTCCGGTTTTACCAGCAATTTTTGTCAAACACTGAGTCCCCAAAGCTTGGATCTTTATACTTATCTAGCATTAGATTACTATGGTTATTTACTTCTGTGCATTACATACCTAATCTATTTCACTGCTCCATCACTGAATTTCTTAGCCAGTACCAGATTGTTTTGATGATTACCACTTTGTAAAATAGTTTGATATCTGGAACTGCTAGGCCATCTTTCTTCATTTTTTTTCCATTGATTCCCTTGATATTTTTGACCTTTTGTTTTTCCAGATGAATTTTATTACTATTTTTTATATTTCTATAAAATATTCTTTGGTAGTTTGGTATGGCACTGAATAAGTAACTTAGGCAGAACTGTAATTTTTATTATATTGGCTCAGCCTACCCATGAGCATTAATATTTCTCTTTATTTCTGTGAAAAGTGTTTTGTAATTGCCTTTCTAGAATACCTGGATTTGTCTGGGCAGGTAGACTCCTAAGTATTGTATATTGTCAGCTGCAAGGAATTTCTTTCTATCCCTTGCTGCTGGATTTTGTTGGTAGCACATAGACGTGCAGATGACTTATGTGGGTTTATTTTAAATCCTGAAACTTTGCTGAAGTTGTTAATTGTTTCAACTAGTTTTTAATGTTGAGTCTCCAGGGTTCTCTAAATATACCATTATATCAACTGCAAGGAATGATATTTCTGTTTCCTCATTGCCTGTTTTTATTCCTTCAATTTTTTTTCTTGTGTTATTGCTATAGCTAGCATTTCTAGTGCAATATTGAAGAATGGTGGTGATAATGAACATTCTTTTTTCACTCCTAATCTGACTGGGAAGACTTCAAGTTTATCCTGACTGTAGAAAATGTTTGCTCTTAGTTTTAGATAGATACTACTTACCAATTTGAGAAAGATTCCATTGATTCCTATTTTTTTAGTGTTTTTTTTTTTAATGGGGATGGGTGTTGTATTTTGACAAAGGCTTTTTCTGAATCTCTTGAGATAATTATGTTTTTTTTTGTTGTTTTAGTTATTGATATGGCCAATTGTGTTGATAGTTTTCCTAATATTGAACCACCCTGTATTCCTTGTATAAATCCAGTCTTGTTATAGTGTATAACCTTTGTGATATATTGCTGTAATCTCCTTGATAGTATTTTATTTAACATTTTTGCATTGATATTCATTAAGGAAATTGGTTTATAATTATTTTCTTTTTCCCTCTGTACTTGCTTTCCCTGTTTTGGTTATCAAAACCATATTTGTGTTATAAGAAAAATTTGGTAGAATTCTTTCTTTACCTATTTTTTCAAAAAGTTTATATAGTATTGGCGTTAATCGGTCCTTAAATATTTAGTAGAATTCACTTGTAAGTCTATCTCATCATGGGTTTTTTTTTTTTTTAGGGAGCTCGTTGGTGGCTTGTTAAACTTCTTTTTCTAAGATAGGATTAAGTTATTCTATTTCCTCTTTTGTTAATTTGAGCATTTAACATTTTTGTAAATATTCATCAATTACCAATTACACTTAGATTGGCAGTTTTCCTGGCATATAATTGGGCAAAAAATCCTAATAATTGCTTTAATTTCATATTCATTGATGTTGCATTCACCCTTTTCAGTTTTGATACTGGTAATTTGTGGTTTTTTTCTTTCTTTTTTAAAAAATCAAATTAACCAATAGTTTATCTATTTCATTAGTTTTTTTCATAAAACCAGATCTGAGCTGTATTTACTAGTTTAATGCTTTCTTTTTAATTTTTCATTTTATTAATCTCTTTTTTGATTTTCAGGATTTCTGTTTTGGTATTTAATTGGGAATTTTTAATTTGTTCTTTTCTTAGTTTTTTTTAATTGCATGACCAATGCATTGATCTGATATTTCTTTTCTTTTTTGAAATTGATGTACATATTTAGAGATATAAAATATCACCTATCTACTGCTTTAGCTGCATCCTACACATTTTGAAATGTCTCATTGTTGTCATTCTCTTTAGTGACCCATTCATTATTTAGGATTAGACTGTTTAGTTTTCAATTAACTTTTAATCTTTGCTTCTGCCATGTACTGAATATAATTTTTACTGAATTGTAGTCTGAAAAGAGTGTGTTTAATATTTCTGCTTTTTTGCATTTGTTTGTGAGGTTTTTATTCGCTAATATATGGTCAATTTTGGGAAGGTGGCATGTACAACTGAGAAAATGGTATGCTGCTTTCTATTCCCATTCAGTTTTCTCCAGAGATTTATCATATCTAACTTTTCTAAGATTCTATTTCTCCCCTTGACTTCTTTCTTATTTATTTTGTAGTTAGATTTCTCTGGCTCTCATAGGGAAAAGTTGAGGTCCCCTACAAGTATAGTTTTACTGTCCATTTCCTCCTGTAATTCATTTAACCTTTTATTTAAGAATTTATACGCTATGCTGTTTGATGTATATATGTTTAGTATTGATATTACTTCATTGTGTATGGTTCCTTTTAGCAAGAGGTAGTTGTCCTACTTATCTCATTTAATTAGGTCTATTTTTGCTTTTGCTGTTTGAGATTATGATTACTATCCTTGCCTTTTTTTACTTCAGCTGATGCATAATTGATTCTGTTCCAGTCCCTTATTTTAACTCTGTGGCTCTATATGTGTTTCTTGTCTGGTTTTTAATCCATTCTGCTATTCACTTCCATTTTGTGGATGAGTTAATCCCATTCACATTCACAGTTATGATTATTAACTGTACATTTCCCTCCAACTCATTTTCTTCTGTTTGTCTTTTTTGGTCTTATTTTATTCTGTCTCTCCTCTCAAATCTATTTGCTTCTGACAGCTGTTTTCTTTTATCTGCCCTCCCTTTTATCACTCCCTTTTCTCTTATGCTCTTCCCTTCCTACTTCCCTGTTGGGTAAGACATATTTTTGTTACCAATTGAATATATATACACATATATGTATATTTGTATGTGTATGTATTTACATGTCTGTATATGTGTGTATACGTACATTTGTGTGTGTATATATATGTATATATATATATACACATACATATAGGTGTGTATGACTCTCCATCTTTGAACTGATTTAGATAAGAGTGAGATTTGAGTGTTAAACCCCTCCACTTGTTTTCCCCTCCACTGTAAAATCTCTTCCTTGAATACCTCTTTTATGTGAGATGATTTCCCCCATTTTTCTTCTCCCTTCCCCCTTCCCCCAGGTAATCCCTCTTTCTTGCCTATCCATTTTTTTACATCATCCCAACCTAGTTGGAACCTTCTTTCTATCCTTTTAACTACCCATAATAATAAAAAGTTCTTCAAAGACATATGTATCATCTTTCTATACGGAAAGTAGACAGTTTAACCTAATTAAATCCCTTATGATTTGTCTTTTTTGTTTACCTTTTTACACTTCTTTTGAATCTTATATTTCAAAGTCAAATTTTCTATTCAGCTCCGGTCTTTTCATCAGGAATGCTTGGATAGTCTCTATTTCATTAAATATCCATTTTTTCCTTGAAGGATTATGCTCAGTTTTGCTGAGTAGGTTGTGCTTGGTTGTAATCCCAGCTCTTTTGCATTCTGAAATATCATTTTCCAAGCCCTCTGCTTCTTTAGTGTAGAAACTGCTAAAGCATGTGTGATACTGACTGTGGCTCTATGATATTTGAATGGTTTCTTTCTGGCTGCTTGAAGTATTTTCTCTTTGGCCTGGGAGCTCTGGAATTTGGCTCTAATATTCCTGGGAGTTTTCATTTTGGGATCTCAAGTGGTAATTGGTGGGTTTTTTCAATTTCCACCTTAGTTTCTGGTTCAAGGATATCAGAACAGTTTTCCTGGACAATTTCTTGAAATATGATGTCTACCGGAGGACCTGAGTTCAAATCTGGCCTCAGACACTTACTAGCCATGTGAACCTAGTTAAGTCAATTAACCCTGATTGCCTACCAACCCCTCAACCAAAACAAAAAAGATCATGTGTAGGCTTTTAATAAAGCTTTCAGGTAATCCAATAATTCTGTAATTATCTCTCCTTGATCTATTTTCCAGGTCAGTTATTTTATCAATGTGATATTTTACAATTTCTTTTGGTTTTTTTTCCATCTTTTGACTTTGTTTTATTGTTTCTTGATGTTTTATAAAATGATTAGCTTCCACTTGCCCAATTCTAACTCTTAAGGAATTATTTTCTTAAATAGATTTTGTACCTTAAATGAGCTTTTGTGCCATTTTTTCCATTTGTCCAATTCAGCTTTTTAAGGAGTGATTTCATCAGTGAATTTTTATATCTCTTTTTCCATTTGCCTAGTTCTGTTTTTAAGATGTTATTTTCTTCAGTATTTTGTGCACCTCTTTTACCAAGCTGTTAATTTTCTTTTCATAATTTTCTTCCTTTGCTTTAATTTCTTTACTTAATTTTTCCTCTCTCACTCTTATTTGATTTTGAATTTCTTTTTAGCCTTTCCAAGAATTCTTGTTGGGCTTGTATCCAATTCACTTTTCTTTTCCTTTGAGGCTTTGCTTATAGTTCTTTTGACTTCATTGTTTTCTTCTGAGTTTGTGTCTTGATCTTCCCTGTCACCATAACAGATTTCTGTGTTCAGGTTCTTTTGTTGTTGTTTGCTCATTTTTTCCACCCTATTTCTAAATCTGGAACTTTATGCTAGTTTTGGGTTTTGTACCTAACATGGGGGAAGAGAAGAACTGGTTCGGGCTTCAGGCTTTTTTTTTGTACTGCAGTGTTCAAAGCTACTTCTTGGGTTTTGGAAGCTTTGGGTGCTTCCACATGGTATGACTTGGGGAGAGAGGTGGTCATTGCTTTCCTTGTCTGCACTCTGTCACTTACCCAGGAAGGGCCCTTGATCCCTTTGGAATGCAATTGATACTGCTACTCAGGGATCCTGTTCCCTTGGAACCAGAAACCATATTTTTCTTCAGGGTCTGTGATCCTTTGGAGCTTGAAGTGATACTACTCCTCAGGACTTGCACTCCTCTTGCCCCAAAGTGCTCCTCCCTTCCCTTAAGTTATAATCCAGAACTGGGTATAGGCAGTGGAGTTGCCAGTTGTTCATCAGGGCTCCCACTCCTTCCTGAATGTACATGCTCCTCTCTGCTCTTGAACTACGAGAAGTGGGCATAGGCAATGGAGTTGCCAAACAGTATTTTGGTGGTCACAGGAACCTAACTCTTATTTCCCATATGTCCAATGTTTCAACATTCACCCTTTCAACTTTTGCGCCATTTTTGAGGAACATTACTTCCACAAAAATTGAGAATTGACTGTACATACAAGACATATTCAGAGCAAATGGAAGTAATCTGAAAAGGGAAGACATTAGCCTCCTGCCAAAGGTGGGATTTGAGCTGAAGGAGCAAAGTATTCCAGGAATGGGGAACAAACCAGTGCAGTCAATCAAGGATCATTCATTAACCCCTTACTATATGCACTATTTTAGCCTCTGAGTCTTTCTTCATCTGTGTAAAAGGAGGGGATTGGATGAGATAGCCTCTAAGATACCTTCCAGCTCTAAGGTTCTGTTGTTATCCTAATTCTTTGGTTACACTATGTGTCAATGGAGGCAAAATCAAGTGGAAGGTTAAAGTTAAGCAAAGTTTTCTGTTAATTCAGTCAGCAAAAGAAAAAGAAGAGGAAAGGAAGGAAGGAGGAGGAAGAAAAAGAAAAGAAGAAGAAAGAAAGAAGAAAGAAAGAAAAAAAGAAAGAGAAAATAGAAGCAGTGGTTTGGAGGTCTAAGGGATCCAGGATGGCTACCCATACTGATTCCATTTTCTACATAATTATTTAACTTCCAAATTAATATTTTTTCATTATGTAGACAGTTTAAGTCCTAATAATGATTAATAGTTAAAGCTTTTTTTTTCATATTCCTTAGGTCAAATCTTATTATAAGAGTTAATTTGGAAGATTGAAAGCAACACACCTACTATCTTTTGATGTGTTGTAGTTTTTTCTCTCATCTATTTGTCTAAATTTTCTTATAATAAAATAAAATTTATTGAGATCTATTGGTCTCTTAATATTGGTCTCATATATTAGTATGGCAGAAGAGATGGACTATCTCAAAGCTTATAAGGATGAAGTAGATAGCTTTCCATGCTGTTATGCAAGGTGGGAGCATACTCACAGCATACAGTATGTGCCCTTTGTCAGCACCAAAAGGAGATTAGGAGCGTGTTCTAGTAGTGTTTGGGTGATAATTCTTGTCCATTGCAAACTGGTAGAAAGTGGTCCTTCATTATCCTCCAAGGTTGGATACCTGTGTATAGAAAAATATTTTGTCAACAAATTTCATAGCATAAGTGGGGAAGGAAATAAAGTCTACTGGGTGCTTAGTAGATTCTGGACATTGAAGGTAAGAGTCCCAGAAAAGGGACATGATCAAAAGTCCCAGCTTTCTTCTTCTGCTGGCCCTTTAATACATGTGGTAGCTCTCTCATGCTCGCCCTTGATATTTTTTTTTATTGTGCAATTCACTTGTTCAAGGTGGGGTTCTCTGAGCCTTTCTAGGTGACAATTGGCAGTTAAGTGACAAAGTAGATAAAGCACTGGGCTTAGAATCAGGAAGACTCAGCTTCATGAATTCAAATCTGGCCTGAGATGCTTATTAGCTGTGTGACCCTGGGCAAGTCACTTAACCCTGTTTGCTTCAGTTCTTTACATAAAATGAGCTGGAGAAGGAAATGGCAAACCACTCCAGTGTTTTTGGTAAAACAAAATAAAACAAAAAATCCAAAATGTGGTCTAGGAGAATCAGAAACAACAACAAAAGAGGAGATTTCAGGCATTTTTTTTTTTAGTATAGTAGAAGGATTACATGCTGGGGAATCAGAGAATCTGGATTAAATTCTTATCTTTGTCACTTACTACCCGTGTCAACTTGGACAAATTACTTTACCTCCCTGGGCCTCATCTGTAAAATGGGGAGGTTAGGGTAGATGCCTTCTTCCAGCTCTGGTTCTATGGACCTATGATTTATTTTTTTAAAAATAATGTTCTGTCTTGTTTAAGTCAAATGGTTGATTTAAAGATCTGAAGTGACAGGTTAGGTAATTGGGAAGCAAACTTATTTCCAGGCAAGGGGATAGTGGAGATCTTGCAGTACCTCTGCAATAATAATAATAATTATCATTTATATGTATTAACAATTGTTAGTTACAAAGCACTTTTTGTACCTCATTTAATTTGATCCCAATGAATTAAGTGGTGTACAGTGTATTCTTTCTATGTTGGAGATGAAGAAACTAAGCACCAAGGAAATTCAATGACCTGCCCAAGATGAAACAGATAGAGAACCAGCCAGAATTTGAACGAAGGACTTCTGATTGGAAGTTAAGTGCCCTTCCTGGGACAGGACACTTTGTTACATGCCTATAAATAGGACTAACCCTCTGGGTACGTGTTTGCAGGATGTACAAGGGAAAAGCAAAGCCAGATTCCATTTTAAAATATACTTCTCTGACTAGGAGTAAAGGAATTTGAATTCTAGCTCTGGGCCTGTCATTAATTCACTGGGTGCCCTTTGGCAAGTGATTTAACCTCTGTGAGTCTCAGTTTTCTCACCTGTAAAATGAGAGGGTTGCACCAGCCCATCTCCCAGGTCCCCTCCAGCTCTAGCAGGGTCTAGCTTTGAGCTTATGAGTCTTAGAGCTATGTCTTTGATTCTCTGATTACCTTTCCAATATTCTTTTCCCCTCCGTATTTTCCTTCGGTTTGAATGCACTTGGCGACAGAATAGCAATAACAGACAACTGTCTTTCTCTAAAATCGAGCGAGGTTATTCGGTACAAATGGAATGAACCTCATTTTTTCATTTCAGATCAAAGCAGAAATCTTTTGAAGTTTAGCTATTTGATAAAAAGTGTCTTTTATAACGAGCTGATATAGAAGTTAATAGGACATAGAGATATTTTATTAAACTGCAAACCACTATTAATATTGCAGTTTTAACTTGAAAGAAATATGTGAAATGACACCGGAAATTAATTAGATTATTTCATCATTCTTTTACATTATAAACTTTGATACACTTGCATAGATATATAGGTACATTGATAAAAAGACACAAAGACAAACAGAATTTTAATGAGTGGGGAGCTTTTATCTACTATCACTTTGTGACTTAATTTTTTCTGTTTATTCTGGCTATTGATTCCAGTTGAAACCTGCTGTTTTAATGTTGTTATTGATATTCTCTCTGGGTTTTCTTCTAATTCTGGCATTGATATTACCTTGATCGGATTTAGTTTATTTGAATTGCCTGTAGGTTTCAGTCTCCGGAGTTTTTCACTGCTTATAGACATGCAAAGATAAAACCTCTCTTTTTATCTAAAAATCCTTGAGAGACTCTGAAAGATACAGTCGTTTTCTGAGAACATTAAAAAGCAAGAGACAACAATCAAAAGGAATCTACTTCTCACCCAGTCTATTCAAGACATCATTTTTATACACCCTGCATATTCCGACACCCACTGACTTCTAATCTCATCAGTTCCATTTTGCATTTAAAAACTGTATGTGGAGAAATTGTTTTGTCATAATGTCACAAGTGGTTCAGACCCAGTGTCACAGGCTTTGTTGTGAAAGGAGTGTTTATTTTCCTGGTTAATTTTGTCAAGGGAAAATAGTACACATGAAAATGCTTCATGTGGTGGTATTGTTCACTTAGTTGTCAAAAAACATACCAGAAATTGTACTGTCCATGGCTGCCTTGGAGGGTGGCAGCCACAGGGACCTAGATGCTTTAAGGCATTTAAGAAAGAGAAACAGGGGGCAGCTAGGTGGTGCAGTGCATAGAGCACCAGTCCTGCAGTCAGGAGGACCTGAGGTCAAACCTAGGTTCAGATACTTACTAGCAAGGCACTTAATCCTTCTTGTCTCCCCTTATCTAGTCCCAACTCAAGGAAAAAAAATGGAAGCTAAGCATTTTGTTTAGTGAAGGTGAATTTGAAAGAAAGCTCTATTTGCAGAAATTGGTTTTAGGTTAAATATGTACTAAGGAAATATTTGTGTCGATTATTGGGTACATAATTGACCTTAAAGGCATTTCTGCTCCTAAAGCATTGTCTATTCACATTGGCTTCCAACTACTATGCTCAAGGAAGTCTGGGAGATACAAACAGGGTTTGAACCAAGTAAGTATTCAATTATCTGTTTGCTTAGTGAAGGACAATAAATGAACTTTTGGAAGTATAAATCTCTATGAGGAGGAAAATCAATCTTATAAATGATTCTAAAGCTTTTTTTATCCACTTATTTCATTATCAGATCTGTTGGTGGGGTAGAAAATGCTTTTTCTCCCTTGTTCCAGAACCTCTATACAACATTTTCTCATGTTCTTCTTTCCAGTGGTAGCATAGTATAGTTCACAGAGATCTAGCCAGGAAAGCCTGAGTTCAAATTCTGCCTTCAAAACCTACTGACTGTGTGACCCTGGGAAGGTCACTTATCTGCTGAATGCTCCAGACAACTCTCTCTTAGGAGGCAATGGGGTTAAGTTACTTTCCCACAGTCACATAGCTAGTAAGTATCTGAAGTCAAGTTTGAACTCAGGTCCTCCTGACTCCAGTGCTCTATCCACTGTGCCACCTACCTGTGACCCCAAGACATTCCTCTAAGAGCATAAGCTTCAGTGAAAGTACTGACCTCCATTGGTAAAGAAAGTTTCCTCACCTCAGCGTTTCTGTTAGTGAAATCACAAATACTCTCCTCTCCTATTCTTTGCTATATGCCAGTTTGATAGGAATCAGTGATGATCTGTTTTATATTTCAGATGTCACTGATCAATAATTTCCTCAATTCTGGAATTACTGGGTACTTTGAAATAGAACATTCTATCTGGTATGTATATGTTAAGTGAAAGAGCAAAAGGAGAGACACTTCTTTACTAAGGGAGGAAAAAAAGTGGCATGTTGTAGTAACTAAAGAGGGAAGCAGATTAATAAGGGCATCCTCTTTCAAATACATACTTGCTTTTCTTTTACAATAAATTTCCTGGGTTTTATCCAGTCCACTTTTTGGGATTTCTTTTGATAAACTATTCTATAAATCAGTAACTCTCACTTCAGGAAGATTTCTCAGCCTAATATTTCTTTAATTTAACCATGACAATACATCACCTATCTGTCATCATTGGAGAATGAAATATTTCCCATTAAGTGAGTTTTCCAAATAACTGAAGCTTGTTGTTTTAAGTGCCAAAACACTTATGTATTTTAACCACATGGATGGATTTTTTTTGAGATGGATCATGTGCTTCCCTACCATTTTGAACAAAGTGTTGCCCAAAGCAGCTTTAACCTTTCCTTGTTGCCTATCATTGTAGACATAGATTATTGTATGCTTCTAGGACACAGTAGTGACTCAAGGGTCTACTGAAATATATTTGGCTATTTTGCACTATAGTTAAATCTACAATAATGATAAAACTATGAAGTGCCTTCCATATGAAAGTCATCTCCCACATTTCTATTGAAGGATTGTTGAAGGATTATAAAGTACTTTCCTTATTACTAAGGTAAGTATGGCAAATGTTATTAGCTTCATTTTGAAGATAAGGAAACTGAGGTCCATAGAGTTAAAGGGGCAACCATTCAGTCATGATTCAAATCCAGGTCTCCAGACTCCAAGCCAAATCCTTTTCACTTTGCCTGTCACTATGTGATCATGAAGATACATGGGGCAGTCCCTGCTCTCAACGACCTTTCACACAGTAAAGGAAATAGGCATATTCCCCAAATAATTATTGTACAAAGTAGACCATGATACATGAATAAGATAGGAATTCTCATAAGTGTTGTAGGAAGAGTGAGGAGAGGAAAATAAGAATTTATATAGCACATACTATGTGTCAAGCACTTCACTAAGTGCTTTGAAAATATCTCATTTGATCCTCGCAGTGACCCTGGGAGATAGATGCTACTATTATCCATTTTACAAGTTCAGGAAACAGAGGCAGACTGAAGGTAATGTGACTTACTCAGGGCCATACATATTTGAACTCAGGTCTTTCCTACTCTAGACCCAGTACTATGTTCACTGAGCCCCCTAACTGCCTTTGTGGAATGAAGGATAGCATTTGTGGGGAGAATGAAGAGGAGATTAGGAAAGGCTTCGTGGAAAATGTAGCATTTTTTAAAAAGTTGTTTTGTTTATTTTCCGTGATTTTTTTCCCTTCTCTTACTTTATTGTTAGATTGTCAGCTGTCATTTTTTCTTGTCATCGAGTTTGTCTCTGGGATCGAATTTCCAATTCTTACTTATGATTTCAGATAATTGAGGAGATAATAATAATAGCTAACATTTATATAACATGTGCTATGTGCTAGTAATTGTATTAAGGACTTTATAAATATTAACTTGTTAGATCCTCACAACAACCCTGGGAAAGAGATGATTTTTTGTTGTTGTTGTCATTTAGTCATTTTCAGTCCAGTCTTATTCTTCGTGACCCCATTTGGGGTTTTCTTGGCAAGGATACTGGAGTAGTTTGCCATTTCCTTCTCTAGCTCATTTTAGAGATGAGGAAACTGAGGCAAATAGGGTTAAAGGACTTGCCCAGGGTCACACAGCCAGTAAGTGTCTAAGGCCAGATTTGAACTCAGGTCTTCCTGATTCCAGATCTGGTGCTCCAATCCACTGTACCACCTAGCTACCTAGATGATGTTATTATCACAAATGGAGATGTTTTCATTGTTCCCATTTTTACAGTTGAAGAAATGAAGGCAAATGGAGGTTAAGAAATTTTCCCCAGCATCACATAGACATATTATACTGAGATGTTGCTCTAAAATCTATATCATGTTAAATATGCCTTCACCCCCCCCCCCAATAATAAACCAGTTCCATTTACCTGGAAATTCAAATTACGTTTCATAGAAGATCTTATGCTGGGAAAATATAGTGCATTCTTTGACATCTCTGGTATCTTCAGTCAGATTATAGATTGAATGTGTTTCATAGGTTTTCAAGTGTGTATTAAATGAGCTAGGCCATGAGATAATTCTATTTTGATAATTTCATTTTGAAAACACAAATAAATAGCCAATTTGACCACGGTGACACTGGTGGTAAGACCTAGAAGTGGAACTTTAACACAGTTCTCCCAACTCCACATCCCACACTGGTTCTGTGGCATCTTGTCTTCTGAAGAGCTCCAACTAGTCTACCCATCATGGGGGCCTCCACCTAGAACTGGAAGGGAACTAGAAGCCATCTCATCCAACTATGTCACTTAAGAGAACAGAAAAATGAGGCATATGGAGCTAATATAACTCACCCGAAGTGACACAGGTGATAGGAAGAGAACAAACATTTATGAGCACTTGCCAGGTGCCAGCAGCTGGGGCAGCTAGGTGTCACAGTGGATAGAGTGAATAGAGCAGCTGGCCTGGAGTCAGGAAGATTTGCCTTTCTGAGTTTAAATCCGGTCTCAGACACTTGTGTGTCTGACAGCTGTGTGATCCTGGGTAAGTCACTTAACCCTGTTTGCCTCAGTTTCCTCATCTGTAAAATGAACTAGAGAAGGAAATAGCAAACCACTCCAGTATTTTTGCCAAGAAAACCCCAAGTGGGTTCACAAAGAGTTGAATATGACTGAAAAATGACTGAACAACAACTATCTGCCAGGCACCCGGATAATATTATCTCTTTTGATCCCCATGACTCTTGGGAAGTAGGTGCTATTATTATCCTCATTTTATAGTTGAGAAAATTGAGGCAGACAGAGGTTAAGTGACTTGCCCAGGGTCACACAGTTAGTAAATATCTGAGGCAAGATTTGATGTCTAATTGTCCTGACTCCACCAGACTATCCAATGTACCACCCAGCTGCGTGGTTATACTAGAAAGAGTGAGAAATAGGATTTGAAGCCAGTTCCTCTGACTCCAGAGTCAATGCTAGTTTTACTGAACCATGTGACCATACTTCATCTCTAAATATTTTTATGCCATAGGAATTTTCTTAGTATCTCCATTTCAAAAAGTGGGATAGCAAATACAGATATCTGAGGGACTTGTTCATACTAATCACCAGTAGATCACAGAGAGGCAGCCTGGTGGAATGCGGTGGATGCTGGATTTGGATTCTGACACCTGTGTTGGATTCCTATTTCTGCTCCCGATTAGCTGTATGACCTTAGGCAGGTCATGTGACCTTTTTGGCCTCAATCTCTTCATCTGTTAATTTAAGGGTTTTGACATGATAACTCTCTTCAAATAAATTGAAGGAAGGTCAACTAGAAATGGGATTACACGTGTTTTGCTTGGCCTCAGAGGACAGAATTAGGAGCTATGGGGCGGAATTGAGAGAAGACAAATTTAGTCTTGATAGGAGAAACAACTTCCTAGCAATTAGAGCTGACCCAAAGTGGAATGAGCTCCCTTGGGGGTTACTGGATTCCCTCTCACTGAAGGTGAAGCCAAAGACTAGGTGGCCACTCATCAGATATTTTATAAAATGTTGTTCTCTCATTTTTCAATCATGACTGACTCTTCATGGCCCCACTGGGGGTTTTCTTGTCAGAGATACTGGAGTCATTTGCCATTTCCTTCTCCAGCTTATATTAGAGATGAGGAAACTGAGGCAAACAGTATTAAATGACTTGCATAGGGTTACACAGTCAGCAAGTGTCTGAAGCCACATTCGAATTTATGAAGATGGACCCTCTTGACTCCAGGCCTGGTGCTCTATTTACTGCACCATTTAGCTATTCTAGAGTTTCTTAACCTTTTTATGTCATGAACTTTTTTTTTTTGCTAGTCTGGCAAAGCCCATAACCTTCTCAGAATAATGTTTTTAAGTAATTAAAGGAAATGAAAATTTTCAGTTAGAGATGAATGAAAATAAAGATGTAATTTTTCTCGCATATGAGTTCACAGACTCTTTTAGCTCTAACCACAAAAGCCTTTTGGGGTTAAGAACATCTATTACAGTGGGCATAAATTGAAATAGCTGACCATTGAGGTCACTTTCAATGCTGAAATTTTTGTATGATCTATGTAATTAGGTGACCTCTAAGGTATTATGATCTTATAAAAACAACAAAATCTATAAGTGAGTCACCAAGCATGTTTCTGGAGTTATAAGCAGGGCTCTCTGTGTTACCTGAACATCACAGCTCTAATAGCAATGGACAAATGAAAGCAGAAAACACAGTTAATATTTTCTGTTGTTCCTATGCTTATGGAAAATTAATCAAGGAGTAGGAGAATGATTAAAAAACCAAACCAACTCAGCAAACAAACAAAAAGCCTTGGTCATAAGAATATGAAGAGATGGTGGAAGAGGATAACTGGTTGTGACAGGCTTCTTCCATTACAATTTCTGACCCTTGAATTAGAAAGGTAAACTCCAAAAAAAGACCCCCCCCCACACAGAGGTTTCATTTAGCAATAATACCACCATCCAAATGTTCCAAAATTCCCTCCAAAGACTAGACAGGATGAGAAAGTTGAAAGAGCTTTGGGTTTGGGGTCAAAGGAGGTAGGTTCAAATCTCAGACCCCTGACATATTTTGTGGTACCATGGAAAAAGTTCTGGATTTGAAGTCAGAGGAGTTGAGTTCAAATCCTGGCTTTATAGGAAAGTCACTTAATTTCTCTGGGTTTCTATTTCCATATCTGTAAAATGATGGGTTAGTTGAGATTACTTTTAAAGTTTCTTCTAGTTCTAAATTTATGGCAGTATGAATATTTGTTTACCATTGGTAAATTCAGTAAGTGAACATTTATTAAGTGCCTACTATGGGTCAGGCACTGGGGCTACAAAGAGAGAAGCAAAAGCAAAAACAGTTCCTGCCCTCAAGAAATTTTCATTCTAACATATGCATATATAGCTATATTCAAAATGCCTATAAATCTATACAAAGCACATATAAAGTAGATATAATGTTGTATACGGGGGGTGGTGGGGGGCATGAATGATCCCATCCTATGTGAAGGAACTAGAAAAGATGCTACACTTTTGGTACCTTTATCAAGAGAGAATACCTCTGTGGAATCAGTCAATTAAAAACATATGAAAGCCCTTAATTAATTTGAAAGGAGAAAAAAGCCATTGGATGAAATGAAATGAGTACACAAAAGGAATGCTGGGATTGGTTGAGGAGACACAGTCATACCCTGTAGGGCTTATATAAAACAGCCAACCAATTCTGGCATTTGAAAATGAGGCCATCGAAGTGGTGGCGGCAGATCCAAGCAAACACCTTGACCAGATGACCTTGTGGACTTCTCATGAATGTCCTAGCAGTGTCCTTGTACAGTGGCATTGTCTGCATTGAGATCCATGGACAAACTAGTCGTACTGAAGAAAGGCAACCTGAAAGGGAAAAGGACATACTTTACAAAAATAGTTATAGCAGCTCTTCTTGTGGTGGCAAAGAATTGGAAATTGAGATGTCCATCAATTGGGGAATAACTTAAATATGAATGTAATGGAATACTATTGCTCTATAAGAAAGGATTAGCAGGCAGATTTCAGAAAAACCTGGAAAGACTTACATGAACTGATGCAAAGTGAAGTGAGCAGAACCAGAACATTGTACACAGTAACCGAAACTTGTTTCAATAACCAAGCTTGATAGACTTAGCTCTTCTCAGCAATACAATGATCTAAGATAATTCCGAAAGACTCATGATGGAAAATAGTATCCATATCCAGAGAAAGAACTATGGAGTCTGAATGCAAATTGAAGCATACATTTCTCTCTCTCTTTGTTACTTTCTCGTGGTTTTCCCCTTTTGTTCTGATTCTTCTTTCACAACATGACTAATGTGAAAATGTTTTTTTTTAAAGAAAGGCAGCTTAAGACTCTACAAGGACCCAGAAAACATCTACACCATTCCTCTGAGGAATAGAATGAGGATTCCATGAAAGGAGAGGACTGTCATTTAACCAGGAGTTGTGAATTAACCACTTTGCCTTATAATGTCTTCTAAGCATAAAGTCTCTTTTCTGTGGACTTTGTATGTACTTGTGGAAGAGTATGCTACCCTCTCTGGGAGGATGGCACACTATAATGGCTTAGTAAATATGTTTCAAAAAGCAAGTTGAGTCTGACTGGTTAATTGATAACAACAAATGATCATTTAGGGAAATTCATTGGGGAGTTTTAAGTACGAGAATAACTACTACTCTCCCCAGCCTCTGAGAGTCACCCCTAGAATACTCAAGGGAGAAGGAGCCAGCTACCCTCTGAAGGCTTGACCTTTGAGTACAAGTGAGGGTTGGGAGAATGAGCCACAGTGAAACAGAAATACAAGGTAACTTTGGAGGAGAAGGCACAAGCATCTGGGGGACTATGAAATGCCTCATGGAGAAGGAGGAAATGGGGTTGTGTCTTGAAGGAATACTAAAAATTCCAAGAGGTAGAATTGAAGGGAGGGTCATTCTGGGGGAAAGCAAGGTTAAAATCATGGAGCTAAGAGATGGTGTTTTATATTTGAGCAACACTATGTAGGTCTAGAGGGCTGAGTAGTGTGTAAGAAGTCTGGAAAGCAGCCAGGTTGTGAAAAACTCTAAACGCCAAACAGTGGATTTTGTATTTGATCCAAAAGGTAGTAGCGAACCATTGGAGTCAATTGAATTGGAGGAATGACTTTGTCAGAGCTGTGCTTCAGGAAAATCACTTTGGTTCCTGAAGGATGGATTGGAACAGGGAGAGACTTGAGGTAGACAGACTAGTGGGGAGGCTAATGCAATAGTCTAGGTGAGGTTAGTTATGAGGATCTGAATAGAAGTGAGGCTGTGGGAGTGGAGTGGAACGGCCATAAGCGAACAATGTTGAGGAGATAGAAAAGACAGGATTTGGCCACTTAGTATATATACATGGATACATATACATATACATATACACATATATATATACGTATATATATGTGTGTATGCATTGTGTATATATACCTTTGTATACATGTGTGTGTATATGGATGTACATATCAGTATGCATATATGTGTATGTGTGTGGGGGAGAGAGAGAGAGAAGGAGAGAGAAAATATGGTAATTGAAGATGGCACAGAATCTGACTAGAAGGATAGTATTGACCTTAACCATACAAGAGAAGTTGAAAGAGGGGTGGGTTTGGGGGAAGTGGATTGAATAATGAGTTCTGTGTTGGCTATATTGAGTTTGAGATGCATATGGGATTATCCAATCTGAAATGTCCAATAGGCAGTTGGTGATACAAGACTAGAGTTCAGGAGAGAGACTCTAGCTGGAGACATAGATCTAGTGGTTATTTGCAAAAAGATAATAACTGGACCCACAGAAAGCACTTACTCTCTATGGCTGGGTACTTGTTAACTCATCAGTAAAATGAAGAAGTTGGACAAGATGATTTCTAAGGTCCTCTGTAGCTTTAAATTCTTTTGACTCTGGATCCCCAGCTATTAGCACAGTGGCTGGCAGAGTAAGCACTTCATGAATACTTGTTATAAATACTTGTTGGTGGAATGCACACACGCACACACACACACACACAGAGACACATTCCACAATGATTCTATCCTAGAAGTAGAGAGGGGAAAGGTGAAGATGAGGAAGAATTCTAAATATTTTGGTATTTCCAATTACATAGTTGGTTACCATGTAGTAAATATATTTTGTATTCAAATGCATTTTCTATATTTAAATACATCTCACATATAGTAAATGCTTTGTATTTTTTTTTTAAACACATATTGTGTTATTGCAACATAATGAACGTAGTAAAGGAGGATGAAAGGAAAAATGGCTCTGAAGTAAGGGGACCCAGGATCAAGATTAAGCAGCTGGGTGGCCCAGTGGATAGAGTACTGGACCTAGAGTCAGGAAGATCTATGTTAAAAATCTAGCTCAAACACTTAACTTGTGTGATGCTGGGCAAGTCACTTAATCTTTGTCTAACACAGTTTTCTCATCTGTAAAATGGGGATGATAACAGCAGCTACCTCTCAGGGTGGTTGGAAGGGTCACATGAAATATTTGTAAAATGCTTTGTAAACTTTAAAGCAGCATATCAATGCTAGCTATTGTGATTGTCCTTAATTCTCCCCTCTGACTGAGTCCTAATGCAAACGATTCCCCATTCCTCTAGTGAATGCCCTATTCG
The DNA here is from genome assembly GCF_011100635.1 of Trichosurus vulpecula. Lineage (NCBI taxonomy): Eukaryota > Metazoa > Chordata > Mammalia > Diprotodontia > Phalangeridae > Trichosurus > Trichosurus vulpecula. The sequence goes on from NC_050573.1 coordinate 354,409,094, forward strand.
CTTTTCTTTTGAAGCTCAGCTTAAATGCTGTTTCTGATTCCCCAAGATGCTAATGCCTTCCCCTGCAGAAATTGCTTTACTTACTTTATATGTATTTTATATTAAGTCATATGTGTACATGTTGTTTTGCCCTCTAGAATGTAGGATCCTTGAAGCATAAATTGGTTAGTTTGTGTCTTTGCATCTCTAGGATCAAGCCTGGTACCTGGTGAATAGCAAGGGCTTGATAATTGCTTCTTAATTAATTAACCAATGTTGTACCCTCAGGCAAATCACTTTTCTTCTCTGAACCTCTGTTTCTTCCTCAAAATAGATATAATGCTTATACTACCTACTTTACAACGTTGTGAGTAAAGTACTTTGTACACCTTAAAGGGTTCTCTCTCTCTGTATCTCTTTACACACACACACACACACACACACACACACACACACACAGACACACACACGCATGTTACTATTATTGCCTATCATATGCCCTTATGTGACTACGTCCTACATACTCAGACTGTGAGAACTGAAGAGGACTTTGGAGATCATCTAGTTCTACTCCAACCCTCCCATTTTTCAGATAGGGGAAAATAAGGCCTAGAAGAATGAATGGCTTGCCCAAGGTCTTGAAGTTACTGGTTGCAAAGCTGCTTCTCTTATTTCCCAATCCACCGTTCTTTCCATCATGGTATAAAATATATTCTAATATATTTATACTTTCATTATTGAATATTTTTAACACTTCAAATGCTTCAATTATTCTCTTCTGAATAATGGCACAAAACATATAAATCTATGCATTATACACAGCATAGTTATAAATATACTTTGAGTACATGCATAGAATGTATAATGAATATGACCAGCATCATTAAAGTAGCGGACTTAATATCAATTCCAAGTAGCTGAAAACTTGTCCATATCGTTTACATGCATGGCTTTTGTATAGCACTCCTCATTTTATATGGTCACATACATCACAATATAATATTCCAACCAATTTTTCCTTTTTGTTTAAGTATGAAATTCATGCTTAATTTTTTTTAAAGGTTGTTTGTGCCTAATTCCATATACCCTAGAGAAACTGTTCCAGAACTGTTCATCCTTATGGAAAGATTCTGCCAATATCAGAGAGACTTATCTGTTATGTAAGTGCCAGTTGACTTGCAAAGCTGCCCTGGGGCATTTTGTCAGGTGCTCTTACTCAAGAATGATGGTCTCCAGGAGCAGAAAGTGAAATTCCACAAGAGTGGTTTGGTCTGTCCCTTTAAAATCAAATTCATGGCAGAACTTGGTGCTTTTGAATGCTGAACCCTTGTTCGGCATTACACTTCTAACCCTTTCTCCCACTCCCCATCTCCTCCTACTTGTGCTCTTCCTCAGATTTGGTGCCATAAAAATACAATAACCAATAGATTATATTATATCAGAATATGTGGCACACAAGCATGATCGCGTCATCGTACGTGTGTCTGCATTTAAATCTTTTGCTTACTTAAGTAGGAAACGTGTTGGTTTTCTGGGAGCAGTACCATAATGGGCTTTTAAAATGATCTCTGACCCTAGGGTCAATCTGGTTCCCTTTATGTTCAAGCTAGACTGATGGTCTTTACATGTTCATTGGTGGGAATACTATACAAATTCTATAGGAGGTGTTTTTGTCTGATAGTGATAGCACAAGTGGGACGGGCACATACTCTGTCCTTTTTCTCTCCTCATTCCTCCTACCTTTCTTCCTTTGTCCTGTCATCTCCTAATTCCACAGCAGGTCTTTCACTTTCAGAGCCTGACATTAAGCTCCCTCTCCCCCACCCTGCCCTAGATCAAACCTGTAATTTAAATTTCTTTTATCAATGCAAATTGGCCCTTTCTCTAGCAGCTAGGTGGAGCAGTGGGCAAAAGACTGGGCCTGGAGTCAGGAAGACCTGAATTCAAATCCAACCTCAGACAGTTACTAGTTGTGTGACCCTGGCCAAGTCACTTCACTGCTGTCTGCCTCAGTTTCCTCAACTGTAAAATGGAAATAATAAAAGCATTTACCTCCCAGGGTTGTTGTGAGGATTAAATGAGATAATATTCATAAAGTGGTTAGTACAATGCCTGATACATAGAAGATGCTTAATATATGCTCATTTCTCTTTCTTTCTTTCTTTCCTTCCTTCCTTTCTTCCTTCCTTCCATCCTTGCTCCCTCCCTCCTCTCTTCTTCTTCTTCTTCTTCTTCTTTTTCTCTCTCTCTGTCTCTCTCTGTCTGTCTCTCTCTCTGTCTGTCTCTCTCTCTCTCTCTGTCTCTGTCTCTCTCTCTCTTTCTCTCTCTTTTTCTCTCTCTCTGTTTTGAGACTTAGAGAACTAGCTATGGGAACTGAGAGGGTATGTGACTTGCAAATGGTTTCAATTTCTTTTTGTCAGAGTCAGTATTTGTATTCAGGTTTTCCTGAATGTGAGACCAGTTCTCTGTCCACACTATCATGCTGCCTTTCATAGAGTCTGTAAACAAAAATTATACCATCAATGGAATTGCTATTTCTCTTTGTTAGGTCTCTATGCTGGAAGGGCCTTATGTCCAAGAAGAGGAGTCAGCCACCTACATGCTGTGATTTAAAGTGTGTCAAAAGTTTAATGATTCACTGCTCTGCCACGGTCCCCAAATTCCAACATTATCCATATAACCTGCCCTTTCCACTTGTACCAACTGAAATCCTAGCTATCCTAAAGGGTATAGATCACATGATGCTTCATCTTAAAAGTTTTACCCCTAGCTAGATAAGACTTTTCCTTTGCCTGAGTTTCACTTGGCATGTTTTTAGGACATTTATTGCATACTGCTTTGCTTGTAATCGTTTGTATTACTTGCCTTATATCCCCTCTCATAATGTCTTCATATTGAAATAATTTTCAGTGTTTCTTATGACGAACCTGTGAGGTATATAACACAAGTATTACTATTTCCATTTTCAAAACGGGTAAACTGAGGGTCAGTCAAGTTAAGTGAGGGATTAGAAATTAGACTCAAGTGAGTAAATTTATTTGTAAATAAGAATACTTTTATTAAGTGTGTAATTATCCTTTATCTGATTTGTACATTTGGATTTTAAAATCTTCTCAAAAATGGAAAACCTCTATACATATAAGCACTAAATAGTCACACATCTATGTCCACTAGTTCTTGGTATAGAAAGCTACAGAATCAGATGACTAGAAGGGACCTTCAAAGGGTCATGTAGACTATCCCCTTGCCTCTGGGCAGAATTGAACCTAAATTATTCTGAACAAATGATATTTTTCCATTTTTTAAAAGACCTCAAGGGAAGGAGATATGAGTGTTCTTTTGAAAAAAAAATTTGTGGAGAAAACCAGAAAAAACATGTTTAATAAAAGTCTGTCCCATACCCACAGCCCTCTAACATACCACAATGCACAACAGTTTATAACTGTAACCTTATAAAATCTCAACTACCATACTGTTTGGTATTTCATCTAAATAAACTGAATAAAACCAAAGCAAAAAAAAATAATTATTCAACTTCTGTACAGTAGAACTAGAAATCAGGAACTGAGCCTGAATTTACTTAGCCCATTTAGAAGAGCAGAAGGAAAAACAAGGTGCTAAGCATCAAAAATTCTCCTACAAATCCAAATGGCTCTGGAAAATTGTTAAGTTGAAGAAGGAAAAAAAAAATGTATATATTTGTTCAGTCATTCATTTGCTCACTTTTCCACATATTCATTCAACAAACAAATCCTAGGCTCTGGGGGGAGACTTCAATTTAAATGAGGCATGATTGCTAAGAGTTTGGTGTAGTAGAAATTTTATTGTATTTGGAATGCAGAGGCCGCTGCTGTGTTTAGTCATTTTCGGTTATATTCAACTTTTTGTGACCCCATTGGGAGTTTTCTTGGCAAAGATACTGGAGCCATTTCCTTCTCCGGCTCATTTTACAGATGAAGAAACTGAGGCAAATGGGGCTAAGGGACTTGCCCAAGGTCACACAGCTAGTATTTATCGGGGTTTAGTTTGAACTCATGAACATGAGCCTTCCTGATTCTAAGCCCAGTGCTCAATCCATTGTGCCACCTACCTGCCTAGAAAACAGAGAACCTGGGTTCAAATCCAGCCTCTCCTACTTCAGCCAATGCAATCTCAAACAAGTCACTTGATTTCTCTGGGCCTCAGTTTTTTCATGTTTAACATGAGGGGTTTAGATTGGATAACCTCTAATGTCCCTGCTACATCTAAGCTCTAATACTATGATCTCTACCCTCAAGTTGTTTACACTTGTAGAAGATGTTATAGGAGACCTAATAGACAAGCAAATGCTGTTGCTGTGTGTGGGGAAACTCCCTTCCCACATTGGTTAAGTTCATATGTTACCACAGTGGCAATAGGTGTGGGTGGTAATAATCAAATAAAAATAATAGTAATAATACAGTTTATTGAATTTACTATGTGCTACTGACATGGCTTATCTACCACACAGGTTGGGGAACCACATTTTAGAGGCTATAAGGTGTTTTGAAAACAGTGTAGCCCATAAATCCCATTGATTGGCAGTGGAACAAAATTATTTTGGCCTGATCCTATGGTGAGTAAACTATTTTTTCTGCATAAAGTGAATGCAATGTGCCAGGGCGCTAAGAGTTGGATAGGAAATTTAAGAAATTAAAAAGCCCCATGTAGTCAATGACATTTTACAATGGGGTGAATTAACTGGTAATGCTCTGGAGGAGTTAATTTACCTCACATGAGTAAGCGCTTTACAGTCAGCCAAGGAACGACTTACTCATTGTGGAATCAGGCCCTTATGTTTTGCTTAATAAGATCAAGGTGAAAGAATAAGTAGGACTTGGGGTAATGAGATAGATCAGTGATAGCAATTTCCACTTGTCTGTAGTCCCTGCCGGGAAAGGCATTACCATATTCTGGGATTCAGGTTAAGATTAGGGGGAAAATGGCCCATCAAACTTAACTTATCTTATACTTCTGGCTATGTCATTTATTTCCTGATTTTTACAATAAAAGCTTATGAGTTTGAGGGATTACTAATTTGGAATTGCAATCATTTGACTTGGTTTCTTTAAATTCACCTAGTTTTATCTGTGCTCTCCAAATAGAAAGCAGTTTCTCAAGAACAGGGGTTGTATCTTTTTTTGGCCTTTAAATACCTAGTACCTAGTGCTGTATCTGCCACATACTAAATGCCTATTGATGGATTGATTAAATAAGCATTTATTAAGCTCCTACTATGTGCCAGATAAAGCGCTAATCTCTTCAAAGGCCAATTTACAAAATCTTGCTTTGTTCCATGTTACCTTGGGACAAAGGGGAGGAGAAACACTGGTTGGCAGCCATAGACAGTGCCAATAGAAAGATGAATATGTAAGCCAATCCCTGTGGCTCTCTCAGGAAAAGAAGGGAGTAACCAGATTGACAGGATTTAGAAATTTGTTTGGGATTTTGGAGACCCCACCTCCCCACAGCTCCTCATACCCAGATTCAGTAAGTTCCTGTTTTTCTTTCCCTCAATAGGCCCTTCCCCACTCCCTAGTCCCAGCCTGACTAGAGTCCCTGCCAGAGACCACAGGAGCCAACACTAAGCAGCTTGGAGCTGGGGGAGCGTCTTCTGTCCCTGCCAGGAGTGAGGAATAACAGCAGCTTTGACCCCACTGCTGTGGGGGGAGAGAGGGAGGGGAGGTAGCTGTGTTCCTGCCATCCCAAGCTGGAATTCTGAAAGAGCTTATAAATACTGTGCCATGTGGTGGTCAGCCTCTAAAGTATTGCAAATATGGTATTAAACTTCAGGCATGACATGGATTAAATAGGTTTTGATTGGCTGTCCTGAGACTCTAACCACCATATGTAACATGACTTTATGTGGGAAAATGCTTTTCAGAGCTCTATACAATTTGCCCATAAATTGGGAATGCCTGTAAATATTTTATAAAAAGAGGTTGTATTTCATCCATTTTTAATTATAATATCTGAGGCATGGTTCTTTTGAATAGCATTAAGTCCATCTTTTAATTGGACCCCAAGAAATTGGGAAGTGAAGAAGCCACTAGGTATTCCATTCTCCTCTTGGCCTGGCTTCCTTGTCTTACTTGTTTCTAGTATCCTCAGTGGCTTGCTACCTCTGCCGAGATAGTAGTTGCCTGTCTCTTGATGGTGGCTTTGGAAGGGATGGTAAAATGGGTGAGCAGGCCAGGACCTATCAGGGACTACACTGAGGCTCATTTCCTACCTCTTCCAAATGGAGGTGAAGAGTCAAAACAGTCCTAACCCTTTCTTAAGAGGCCTAGCTCTGTTCTATCCCAGTGACTTCTTTTTCTTATCGTTTCTTCAAGACTAGCATTAAAGTCAGAGGCCAAGAATTGCCAGCATCATCCAGCCTTTCCTGACACTTGGTACCCAGGGCAGTCCTCATTTCCCTAAGTGCTTCTGAGACCTTCTGAATTGTAGGACACATGGAGGATCAAAGGTGTCACAGGTTCCACTCTATTTCTCCTTCATATAAAATAAAGTTGTCCAAACCTCTTCAATCCTCCCAGTAGCTCACTACCTATTTTTGTATTTTTCTTTTTCTGCTTCAAAAACTCTTATCTTCTTAGCTACCCTTCTTCCCTCCTTCAAATCCCTCCTCAGCACGATCAATCCCATTTCTGGAGAAGGATTTTCATCCATCTATTTTTTGGCCTTTGAAATCCACTGAAACTTATTTTTATGGGAAAAAAAACAGAGAATCAGGAAAAATGAGGCCTAACAATGACAAGGAGAAAGGTGTTTAGAAAGGACAAAGAAGGGAGGGGAAAATGAAACTGGTACTTAGAAGCATTTTTATATAGTAAAAATTTTGGTGGGTAACGATTAATTTCCTCCACTTAATTTTTGATAGAGTAGCACCAAATTAAAAAAAAAACACAAGCAGAAAGCTGCTATTTATTTTGGGTCCGATTGTCATAGGCTATTCAATATGTTGACGTAATTTCTGGTCTCTATAGAACAGTCAATCGGCATTACTAGAGGATCCTGGTAAGTTGGCAGGAACTGTGTTCCTTTATAAGGCTCCTTTTAATTAGTGTAGAGTTTTCAATTTACTTATCTTTCCAGTGCTTGAAAATATTCACCGTAGAGAAAGAGAGATCTAGGTACTCAACGAATATATAAAAACTTTCAAAACAAAACAACATGATCCTCTCCCCTCCTTCTGCCCCCCCCCCCCATTCTATAGACATATGGGAAGTGCTAAATCGAAAGCTGGTACTAGTCCATCATTTGTTCAATCATTAATAAAAGAACTATTAACATTTTACATAATTTATATGCAAAAACATAACATTGTCTATATCTTAACTGATATTTCTTTGTTGTATACATTTCTGTTCTTTCCTTCAATTGTGTGTTATCTATCTAATATGTCTATCATGGATGGCTAAGGAGCAAATGCTAGCCAGGTCAAGTACCAAGCAGGGGAAAAAATGAACAAATCTTAATTTGTTTCACTTTTTACACTTTGTGTTTCCATGGCTAATCATTTATGTAAGAAGGTGGACACCGGCCATAGGTTCCTTAGCAAATGCTTACTGATGACATTTCACAAATATAGTTTCATTTTGTAGTTCACATTCTACCAGGAGCCATATCAAGTCAATGTTTTTATTTGTTAACACTTTTTCACAAGACAGAAAGCCTTCATTAAATACTTGGCTTTGAAAGTAGAAGTTTTCTTCCCTAATGTGGATTTTAGTCCCTGTTCATTCTGAAGCCCTAATATGTTAATTTCAATATCAAAGGAGGGTCAGAAACTGAAATGTTTTGCCTAGCACCTGACTACAGGAAGATTTTGTGCTTGGCAAATCTTTACCAGTTATTACAATGAATTATACAATTTATTATATAATTATTACAATAAAAACAATGATAACATATTTCTAGGTTTGTGAATGATCAGCGTTTGGGAATTTAGTATATTCTACAGCTATATGATTTGGAGGGATGAAAATGCCTGCTTATACCTTTTTTGGAGCTAAGGACAATTTAGAACTTAAACATAACCAAAGACTATGTGGATGTTCTGGCTTTTAGTTGCAAAGTTAGATAACTAAAAATCCAAAACCAATGTCTTAGATTATGCTGCCTCATTCGCTGCATCTGTTTCTCACTGCCCTACATTGGTGTTTAGCTGAGGTAAAAACCATGCGGAGCAGTGTCCTCATTGTTGGGCAATGGCTCATGATATCTTTAATCAAGTATCAGATGCATGCAAAGGTTAGCTGATGGGAATTAGGCATGAAACTCATATTGGGATTGGAAGTGCTGAATGCATAATTTCACAGCTAATGAGTGGTACAAATGGCAAAGTTCACCATGACTTCCTCAGCGCCTCTGAACCTTTCTTTTGAGCTAATAACTATTATGTTCCAGAGGTACTATTGTGCAACCTGTCACCTATTGATTATTTTCTTTCCCCTTCATTTTAGGACATTTTATTTTTCAAGGTAGCTCAAAACTCCCATCGTGTCAACCCGTTCCATAAAGCAGACGCAGGTTGAGAGAACACTACATTACACATTCTCGTCACTGCACCTGAGGTCATATTTGTTAGTGCTAGAGGTTGTTAGGCCATTATCAGCCACTGATGCCTCTCCAGCTGTGAGACTAATTTGGATTCAGTGAGGAAACATTGAGCTGAGCTCCCTTCAGTCATTCACTACTAGGCCTAATAGGGTTTGTGTTCTCAGTGCTTTTAAGAGTAGTCAGTACACAGTGGTTTACAAACCTATCTTAGGAAGAGAGAATAAGAGGTCAAAACACAATAATAATCCAGCCCCAGAGTTTAAGAAAAGTGATAAAGGCTATACAATTCAATAGTCAATTTACAGAATAAAATTTAAAAGTTCAAATTAGGCATGTATGAATAGTAAATCATGTCATTTATAATTCATGATGAATAGCAAATTATTCTAATGGAATTTCCTATTCTATTTATATTCTAAGTATTAGAACAGTGCACAGAGGAACAAATTTATAAAGTAGATTCATGCTACTTCCTTTGGGGTGTTTTTCCCTCTAGCCTCCAGCCTCTCTGGTATTTACCTTGCCATAGCGAGGAAAGGAGGATAGTCTGTGATTATGTGACAGACAAGAAAGGAAATGTTTACTGAAGATCACATCTTGAGAAAATAGATTTCTTCTCGATGATTCTTCTATAGAGAAGAAAAAGAAGAGAGGGATGATAGAAAATGGGACCCAGAACTGAGATTGAAAAATACTTGTATTGTGATTCCAAATGATAGGCAAGTCATTTACCTCCTCTGGGCCTTGTCTTTACTCCTTTTACTCCCTCTTCACCAACACACTTCTTTGATGAGCAGAGCATCCTTTGAAATCAAAGGACTCTGTGAAGGAAATACAGAGGAAAGTGACTGGGGAGCAAAGGAATGACTGGAACGCAGACTCTTAAGGCTTGGTTTCACCATTGGAAAATGGCTATAATGATGAGATTCAGTCCATCTTTACTGCTAATATGGGGATAGAAGGCATTCATGTGCCACACATTTATAAACATCATGCATATCAGCAATATCACCCACATGTGGTAAGAGAAAGAACCAAGAATTTGGGGCCAAGCACGGACTTAGCAACTGAATCCTTATAATTTATATGAACAAAAGAGGTAGTTTCTGAACCAAGGGCATCAAATCCCATCTCAGGGCACTAGCGTCAAAACAAATCATTCAACTTTTCCTCTTGTGGCTTTCAATATCCCCACAACAGAAATATGTATCATACATATTTTAGCTGGAATTTTGAAGACCTTACAACCTCTATGTCATACGAGAAAAAGAGAAAGGCCATACTTATGTGAATTTTTTTTTTCCTATGGACCAAAACAAAGTCCCTCCTGGCCTGCACAATGCCTACCTGTCTCTTTGAATCTAGGCTGATTTGGAGTATAATGTCAAGACTTTCTTCTTTCCAAGCCCCAAAGAAAATGTCCTTAGCCTTATGGGGCTATGTGCTAGAATGTATTTAAAACTACATCTCTCATGGTACCTTGCACTCAGTAGGTGCTCTATAAATATTTGTCCATTGCTTATATAATTAATCATGCTGTTGTCGTTTACTTCATCAACCTTCATTAACTGGGAACTGTCCCTAACCTTAATTATATATTTGTTTTATCTACCTTGTTTCTCCAAAATCCAGACGTTGAATGTTTGAAACTATTCCTCCTCTTGTTTAACTTTTTTTTTCTTTTCCCTTATGGAGGGAGTTTTCAGTTTTTCTTCTCCCACAATTTTTCTCTAACCTTTTGCCTGGATGTTACCTGGTCCCCAGGTTTTATTACTCCTTTGGAAAGTAGAGAATTAATATTGCTGATTTTCATTAATTAATGTCTGTTCTTATTAATATTTTCTGCTTCCTTCTCATTCTTTATTTACTATTCTTTCGAGTTTCTCCCCCTGGCATTTCTTTTTCCTTGCTTTTCTCACTCTTGTGACTCCTCCACTCTTAATTAACACACTCTTTCCTTCTGGATTTTCTGTGTTCTCTTCATGTCTGCACTCTCCTGGTTCTTCTATTTTTTCTTAAGACTTAGAAGTAGCTAATCTCCCAAAATATTCTATTCTGGGCCATTTTCAATTTCATCTACTCCCATGATTAAAACGATAATTTCTATACAGATGACACCCAAATTGTCTATCATCTTTATCCTAATTTTTTTTTCTAGCTCTTCCTGTTCATTGCCTGCTGCATAATTATACTCTTCCATTGGACCACAATAGGTGCCTGCCCCAAACTCCACTTAATGGCTGTATTTTGGGCCCTCCTGGCTTAGAGTGAATGTCAATGGTAACTGTTTCTCTTTAGAACAGCAACCTGGAGGGTCTTCTCCTCCCAACTTGATTTTTTTTTTCTAATTAAAGGTGCCATCCCTTGACTCACTTGGTAAAGAGGCCTATTCACTGAATGGGCGTTACCTCACTCTAAGTGAGTACATGAAAAGGCATTAGCCTAAAAGGGCCAGGGTCTCCCATTGCATCCTGGATCATCTCCAGTCATCCTGATGAATATCAGGTCACTGGATCCAGATGGCTCTGGAGGAGAAAGTGAGGCTGGTGACCTTGCACAGCCCTCCCTCACTCAAATCCAAGTCAACTGCAAGTCATGTCATCATTTCCCTGACGTCATGGTCCTCTTCGAAAACAAAGGATGAACACAAAGCTATATTTACATAAAATGTATATCATTTTGTTGTTGAATTTTCTTCCTCTTGAAACCTTTGCTGGATTTAGCTTTTTCTTCCTTATAGTCCCCTTCCACTTTCTGTCTCCTCCACCTTTGACAATGGATACACTGTAAGTCTGTCTCAGCCTCTTTCTGTGTTGAGGAATTTGCTTTTTATAGACTTAGTCTCTTCTCCAAGAATCTTATAGATTCAGATGGGTTTGAGCCCCTTTACCTTCAGACCCAGGGCAGCCACGTATGCTGGTCCTTCGTTCCTGGTCTCTTAATTTTTTCCCCCTTCTCTGGTTAGGCTGAATCACTGTCTAAAGCTTTTTGGAGAGTTAAAGGAGTGATGGATGGGTGTTTCAGTTGTAGGGATGTAGCTGATGATGAGAAGATAGAAGAAAAAATTTGAAAGAACCACTGTGGGGAAATTCCTCATTGGACAATGAGCCCATAATGGTACTCAAGGTACTGAATGATACTGAAGAAGGGTTGTTAAATAGCAGCGAGAGCCCAGGTAAGTCTCTAGTCCATGAATTTGTTACCTCTCATTCTCCAAAACTTATATTAGTTTTTTTCTTCTTCTGACTAATTTTTTTCCTTTGAACCAATGACACCGTTAAGCTCTCTTTGTTTCCTTACTTATTTTAATAGGTCTTTGTTTCAGTCATGAATAGTTTCTTTAATCCTATGCTCTTCGGTACTTTATCAACCTGTTTCTTTCCCTTCAAATTCCAAGATCACTAGTGTTCTGATTGGCAAGAGGACAGGATTTTGAAACATGGTTTCTGGTCCTTGCTCTCCCTTAGCTAGCTGGGCCTCCTGTTTCCTCATGTGTAAAGTAGGGATAATGAAACCTACCTTATCTCCCAAAGAACCTCAAATCCACTGAAGAAATATTTCTTCAGTGTCTATAATATGCAAGGCACTATGTTAGACATTATAGGGGATGCAAAACTGGCTAAGATATCATTAAGGAGCTCACACTTTAGTGAGGAGCATAAGCCAAATTATACAAGTAACATACTGTGCTAGAAGACAGAATAAGTGCTATTAGAGAGGTATAAGTATATACTTTTTTACACAGAACATATGGGGCTATGGAGGAGGGAGAGATCATTTCTAGTTGGAGAAAACAGAAGACTTCAAAAAGGAAGTCATATTTGAGTTGAGCCTTGAAGAGTGAGCTGGCAAGGATGGATAGTTAAGACATTCTAGACTGAAAAAAATATGATTTGAAATAGTATAGGGATATATGTATAAGGTACAAGGTAAGTATATGACAGTAATGGGACTGAAAACCAAAAATATAGGTCAGTCAGTCAATCAATAAACATTTATTAAGTGGCTGCTATGTGCCAGGAACTATGCAAAATGCTGGGCGTACAAAGAAAGGCAAAAGGCAGTCTCTATCCTCAAGGAGCTCACAGTCTAGTGGAAGAGATAACATTTAAATGACTACGCCTAAGAAAATAATCAGCAGAAGGAAGGTATTAGAATTAATGGAGATAAGGAAAGACTTCCTGAAGAAGTTGGGATTTTAATTGGAATCTGAGGAAAGTCAGGACACAGAGATGAAGAAGGAAGAAACTTCTAGGCACGGGGAAGGGCTAGTGAAAATGTTTACGTTCAGACAAAGACATGGTGGACCTTGATGCTAAGTTAGGGAGTCCAGAAATAATTTTGCATGCAATGGGAGCTGTTTTACATTTATGATCAGTGGATTGGCATGAATAAAAGTTTTAGTAGCATTAGTCTGGTAGTGGTATGAAAGATGAATTGGGGTGGGACAGGCTGGAATTAACATGATCAGTTAGGAAGCTATTGTAACAGTTCCGGGAAAGAGATGAAGAAATGAATTAAAGGATATGAATGGGAATGGAATGGCTGTGGAGTTACATGGAAGTAGAATTCATAGGATTGATGCAAGCCAAAAGGAAAAGAGAATGCTAACATGGCTTTGAGGGAACTGGAGATGCCATTAGTTGAATTCAGAACAAACCAATTCATTTTTGGATATACTGATTTTAAGATACTCATGAAATGTCATGGTATTTATGATATTTTCTCCAATATTGTTTGCTATTTGAAGATGTTCTTTAGAAATTAAGTTGCCCAGATTGACAAATTACCTAAAATGTATTTTATAGAGCTAGAAAAATAGCAACAAAATTCATCTGGAAGAACAAAAGGTCAAGAATATCAAAGGGATCAATGAAAAAAATGGGAAGGAAGATGGACTAGCAGTAGGAAATCTCAAACTGTATTACAAAGTGGTAATCATGAAAACAATCGGGTACTGGATGAGAAATAGAGTGGTGCATCAGTGGAATAGATTAGTTACACAATACATTGTAGTAAATGACCATAGTACTCTAGTGTTTGACAAGCACAAAGATCCAAGATTTTGGGACAAGAAATGGAAATTGAAGGCATGCCCATCAATTGAGAAATGGCTGAACAAGATGTGATATATTATTGTGATGGAATACTATTGAGCTATAAGATATGGTGAGCAGGATGCTCTCAGAAAAACTTGGAAAGACTTACATGTAATGATACAAAGTGAAGTGAGCAGAACCAGGAGAACATTGAACACAGTAACAGCAATACTGTACAATGAGCAACTGTGAATGACTCAGCAATACTATGATCCAAGATAATTCTAAAGAACTTATGATGAAAAATGCTATCCATGTAGAGTCATACAAATCTTTTTCCATATTTGCCATGTTACAAAAGAAAATACAGATCAAAAAGGAAAATGAAGAAAGTTTTTTGAAAGTATGTTTCTATCTGCATTCAGACTCCATTAGTTCTTTCTCTGAGGTGGATAGCATTTTTCTAATTGCTTTCCTTCTCAGTGAGGAAGTGGAGAGGGAAGGAGAGAATTTGGAATTTAAAATTTTTTTAAAAAAAGTTAAAATTGTTTCTACACATAATTTGAAAAAAAAAACCCAAAGTAGAAAAACTCTCAAAAAAAAGAAAATGTTATTTGGACTTATTAAATAGAATATTCTTACTGTAGGCAAAGGAAGAATAGAGACTGAAGGCTTTGAGCTCAAATCTGGAGGCCAAATTAAGTCAACTTGGAGGTGGTTTTTTAAAAAATATCTTGTTCTTTTCTAGGAAAGGCATATAACCATAAGATTGCCAAAGAGAAAGCTGAGTATATTAAGAGGCTGATTGGAATTTTGAAGCAAAAACTTTAAAGAAAAAATGCCATGAGAGTAAAATTAGCACCTATGCAATATGAGTTTTAATGTACACTTTTGACACAGTAAAACGGACAACAGATTTAGAATGCATCTAAATAAAAATCTGTACTATGCTAATGAAATACAGTATAGGGCTCATTACCTCCAGGTAGCTATAGACAGATAGCATTTGCTCATCTAAAAGGAGGAAGAGGATTGATAAATATTCTCAGAGTACACAGTGAACATGTTAAAAAAATTATAGAAATCCTTCTTGGAACAAACAGATCTCATTTCACAAAACAGTAATAAAGACTGACAACAGCTATGCACCATTTGCTTAATATAACTGAAAGTTGTTTATTTCCAGACAGAGGCAGGTACGTGGTAGTGGATAGACTTCTGGGCCTTAAATCAGGAAGACCTGAGTTCAAATCTGACTTTAGAGAGTTGCTACCTGTGTGACCTTGGCAAGCCACTTAACCTCTGTATGCTTTAGCTTCCTCAATTGGAAAACAGGGATAATAATATACCTACCTCCCAGGGTTGTCATGAGATTCAAATGGGATACTATTTGTAAAGAACTTGGCACAGTGCCTAGAACAAAATAGGCACTACATAATTTGTAGTTATGTTGATGGTGAGAAGGATAACGGTGAAATGGATAAGAAAATATAAAGATGTTCCATGAGCAATCTGAACATGAACACCAGCCAACAAACTGTTGCCAAAGAAGCATCACAACAAGACTGAGTTGTGTAGATTTATTGATGGAGTTTGTTGTAGCAATTTGAGATCTGGTCAGTCATCGGAAATGATGGAAAGGATATCCTTGGGGATTTCAAGTGTATGGATCAATGCCAATTATTCAATCAAGTGGTGTAAACTGAGCAAGAAATTAAATGTATGTGGGGGCTAACCAAGTTTTGTTATGTAATTGTGATGGAATACTACTGTGTTGTAAGAAATGATGAGCTGGTTGATTTTAGAAAAATATGGAAAGACTTACATGAGCTGATGCAAAGTGAAATGAGCAGAACCAAGAGAACACTGTATATAGTAACCACAATATTGCTCAAAGTACAACTGTGAAAGACTTAGTTAGAAAACTCTTAGTGTTATAAATGCTATCAAATCAACTACAAAAGACCTATGAAGGACGATGCTATCTACCTGCAGACAAAGAACTGATAAATAGTATAGCACAGTATGATTTTACATATATTTAGAAATCTGTGTCAAATGGTGGCCTTCTCTAGTGTGGGATGTGGAGGGATGGGGAGGGGAGTTTGGAACATAAAATGTAACAAAAAATAAAAGAATAAAATAAAATTCTAAAAGTGATAAAAAGAGTATTTAGGGACAAGACGAGGCACAGGATCTCTGCTGTACTGCCTACTACTGGAGTCTTTACAAAGAAGCTTTCTGTGAATATACAAAAGATGAGTTTATATCCCCAAACTCATCTTATTACAAAAATGCATTTATCTGATGGACCTGCACAATAGTCCACAAAACATTAAGTATGAAAGAATAATAGCATAATCATGACATGTCCTCATACTATTACTGTCATCAAAGAAGATAAAATGAGACAACAATGATCTTAATAAACAGATGAATTTTCCTTAAGGAGCCCGGATTTTGTAGGGTATGCAAGGAAATAGTAGAAAATACGCAACACATCTCTGTAGGCTGTTAAAAATTTGTCACTTACTGAATACCTAGCAAGCCATGACCTGATATCTAGAATTAAACATCAAAAATTCATTTTTTCCATACGAGTAAAGATGAAAGATCCCCACACAACAAATACAGACGTCAAAATATTCTAAAGATATCAACCAATAAAGGAAGGAGACCATTATCATAGACATTCACCTAGACAAAACACTGATACATAAAAACTAAAGAATAACATTTTAATTGGTGTCTCTATACCAATTAATCACCGTGAAATGGAATAAAATGCATTCAGAATATAGAGTCTAAGCAGAAGAGGTCAAAGTCATGTGGGAATGGCATTAGCTAAATGTCACCCCTTGCCACCCTGTCCATTCTACCAAAAAGGCTTTTGGAGAGACTGCAACAGGTGAATTTACCTCCTAAAACTTTTATTCATCTACAAAAGATAACTATTTTTCCTACCTATTAAGTAGCAAATAGAACATTAACTATAAGACAAAAATGTCAGAATAATGATTCTCTCAAGGATAATTTCTATCTGAACTCCTTTGAACAAAATGAGAACAAGATACACAATAATGGCAGCTCACATTTATATGGCTCTTTAAAGTTTCCCAGGTCCTTTATATGCTTATCTCTTTGATCACCAAAATAATCTTGTGTGTTAGGTGGTCTTATTAGAAAAGGGAATGGAAACTCCACAAGGTTAAGTGATTTGGCAGGGTCATACAGCTTAGCAGTATCTAAAGCAGGGTGTGAATCTTGGTCTTTTTGACTCTCGGTCTAGTACTCTCACCACTATGCTATGCTGTCAGCCAGTCTGATAGCTATTATGTTAACAAAATTTTTAGAGATCCAGGTGGGGATGACAAGAATTATTGGGCAACAAAGGTGCAGAACTCAACAGAGAAGTTGGGGTTGGGGAATGTGAACCTGGGAGATATCTATGTGGAGGTGAGGGTGTAGGATGGAGTTTTGGAATAGATAAGATCACTGATGGAAATAGTGTGGAGAAAGAAAATTGGACAGTAGAGATCCGAGTAGACATTTAGGTAACAGGAGAAGAAGAGGGAAATGTTCAGAGGATGAAATGAAACGACAAACGTCAAAGTACTCTGAAACTTGGAACTGACATACAAATGCAAAATGCAGTTCACAGATTTGTGCACTTTACAGGCAGCTAGGTCAGGTAGAAGATACAGCTTTGGGCTTGGAGTCAGGAATGCCATCATCAGATACATACTAGTTTAAAACTTCTTGTTCAGCCACTTCCAATCATGTACAATTCTTGTGGTTTTCTTGGCAAAGGTACTGATGCAGTTTTCCATTTTCTTCTCCAGGTCATTTTTTTTAATAGATAGGAAACTGAGGCAAACTATGTTAAGTGACCTGCCCAGGGTCACATAGCTTGTAAGTATCTAAGGCCGGATTTGAATTCAGGAAGATGAGTTTTCCAGACTCCAGGCCTGGAGCTCTATCCACTGCACCACTTAGCTACTCAAATGATAATACTACCTCCCAGGATTTTGTGAAGATCAAATGAAATAGCATTTGTGATGTACCTGGTACATAGTAGGTGCTTAATAAATGCTTATTTTCTTCATTTACTGTGGAACAGTTTTAATATTTTAATATTGTTTAATATTTAAAATGTTTTCTTTAGTTTCATGTTGGTATTCTCTTCTTTCAAAGCTACTTCTTGTAGCTACTTGTCAGTCCTTTCTGATTTATAGTAGAATTATGTTTGTATTTACAACTCTCAGATAGTTTACATTAATTTTTGGATTTTTTTAAGTATAAGAAATTTAAAAAAAGTTTTACTTACTGAAATGCCATATTAACACAACACTGTTTCGGATATTGAGTATTCCTATATATTAAAAGTAAAGTGTCACAAATTAATAATCCTGAGCTTAAGTTTTTCAGCACTATATGCTTCTTCGATTTTTGCCACTCTATAGTGCTTCCCATTTATTTTTAATTTTTTTCGAGGATTTTCTTCTTTGAATCCTTAATAGTTTCTCCCCTCCTCCATAACTCCAGTGACTCTGTTATCTTTACAGTAAAATATAAATGCCTCTGGGGTCGATAGATGGTACTTTGGATAGAATTCTGGACCTGAAGTCAGGAAGACCTTTGTTCAAATCCAACTTCAGTACTAGCTTTTTGACGCTGCTCAAGTCACTTAACCCTATTTGCCTCAGTTTCCTTATCTGTAAAACAAGCTGGAGTAGGAAATGGCAAACCGCTCCAGTATCTTTGCCAAGAAAACTTCAAATGGAGTCAGAAAGAGTTGGACATGACTGAAAAAGGACTGATCAACAACATAAATATCTGCATTACTCCCTTTCACACATTCTACAGCCAGTTAAACTGGTCTTTTTGCTCCACATGATTTCCATCTCCTATCTCTGTACTTTTGCATTCATTGTCCCACCATCCTTCCTCATCTCAATTTCTTAGAAGATTTTTTCTTCAAAAAGTAAGCTCACACTTCCTTTTATAAGTTGCCTTTTATATCCCCCAACATCTCTCCCCCCAAAAAATCATCTTCTGTTTATTTTGATTTATTTCATATATTCTTTCATGTATGTGTATGTTGTCTTTAGTGTAAGCTCCTCGAGGACAGGGACTGTTTTATTCTTGCCGTTGTATCCCAAGTACCTAGTGCAGTGTCTGGCACATAGTAGATACTTACATGCTTTTTAATTGATCGATAGTTTCATTTTTTTTAGTCACTATGTAGACAAAAACCACAAGCTGTGGATTACTGACTTCAGACTGCTATTTTGGTGATTTGCTTCCATGTACTTCATTATACTGAAACTGGTCCACAAGCAAACATTATTCTTCTCTTAGAATTCCTGTTGAAGTAAGTCTGAGGTTTGTATAGCTAGGTCCCTATTAGTATGAATGACG
>NC_050573.1:354433115-354550087 GCF_011100635.1 Trichosurus vulpecula
GTACTATTCTTGACCTCTCTAGGGTCATAGGTATAAAATGCAATGTACCTCAAATTTGTGGCTTGGTCTCACCTTTATCATCTGAAGAACCATAGGAAAACTCTGTTGGTCGTAAATTTGAATCTGCCTCATTCTAAGTGGACAAGGGATCTGATTTGGTCTAGGATTTCAGGGTCATCTTAGCCCCCCTGGGCCAGATTCCTTGAATCTGTCTCAATTTAGTTCAGACCCACATCCCTGGGACTAAACAGGATTGGAACTGAATTGGTCAATGAAGGTGAGTGCAACTGAGCAAACAGCAATTTCTCTTGTTAAATGACATATTGGACTGCCATTGACACCTGTCCTCTGGAAAACACAGGAGCTGAACTCATCCAACTTCTCGTTTAACTGAATCCTTTGAAGGTTAGAAAGACCTAAAGGGATTGTCAGCAAGAATTTATTGGGTTAAGACAACTCCCAGGTGCCTTTTTGTTACAAGTACAGAAAACCTAGGCTCTCCACATCTCTTTCCCCTTCTCCTTGGATATTCCTGTTATTCTTTTTTTTTTTTCAATTTTAAATGAGACACTTTAACCATTTCTTCAGAGTGTTATGCTACTGCCTTTGGTTTAGTACTAAAGTACGACCTGAGACAGCTGCAATTCATTAACACAGGTTAGGGCAGAACAAATTTCTTTTATTTGATCATACTGGACAAAGCCTAATTAGTTGTTTCCTTGTCCCCCTTCCAATAAATTTCACATCCTGACTAATCTTCCTGAAAGAGCACTTGGTCTTGTCACTCATCCTGTTCAAGAAACTAAAATGATTGCCTATGGCAAACTGCATTAAGTCTCAATGCCGCTGGTAGATTTTCAAGACCATTTATGATCTTAGCCTACCCTTTCCAACATTCTTCTTCAGTATTCCCCAACCCTACTCCATTCAGGACAACCTACTCATTACCCTTGCTATGCTCACACACAGAATGCTAATTCTTGCACACCATACCCACTTCCTATCATGTCCTCTTGAGCTGGGGCAGCTAGGTGGTGCAGTGAGTAGAACACCAGCCCTGGAGTCAGGAGAACCTGAGTTCAAATCCGGCCTCAGACACTTGACACATGTACTAGCTGTATGACCTTGGGCAAGTCACTTAACCCCAATTGCCCTCCCCCCCCTCCCCCCAAAAAAGCATATCCTCTTGAGCTGTTCTGGCTCTTAATGGTTTCTCACTTATCTGATTTTCCATTTATCGTACTAGGGCAAGTACCACATTACTTACATGTTTGATTATATTTTGATACTCACTGCTCTTGAATGTTCTCGTATGTGGTGGTGTATAGAGATAAAGGACTTGATAACAGGAGAGATAGGGAAATAAGAACTGCTCCTGCAAATGCTACAGATGTTGAACCTTCAAACCCAAGTGAATCACATGAAAGGGAATACTAGGGAACAGGCCGAGCCCCAGTCCAAATTAAGGAAATACACAGGCTGGATTGCAGACCTCACATTAACTTGACCATATATTGGAAAAATGGGTCAAGTACGGTAACTGAGGCATTAATAGATACTCGGGCCAAGGCCACCCTTATTTATGGAAATCCAGACAAGTTCAGCCATGGAACTCCTATTACCATTACAGGACTAGGAGGGACTGAAATATCAGCCAGGCAAGTTAAATTAATGATGAAAATTGGACAGTTGCCCAAGAAAGAATATAGTGTGGTTATTGTGCCTATTCCCGAATACATCATTGGAATAGACATATTGAAGGGTATGACCTTAAATTTACCCGAAGGGAAATACCAATTTGCTGTGAGGAAAATGGGCATTAATGCAGTCTTAGTGGGGAAAATCAAGATGGATCCAATCACTTTGCCCGAACCTTCTAAAATAATTACTTTGAGGCAATATCGTGTGCCAGGTGGGCAAGATGAAATTGCCAACACTATAAGAGAATGTGTTGAGGCAGGAGTGTTAGTCCCTACAACTACTCAATGGAACAACCCTGTCTGGCCAGTCCGAAAGTCAGATGGGACATGGAGGATGACAGTAGATTATAGACAGCTGAACAAAGTGACTCCTCCCTTGTATGGTGCTGTTCCAGACACGGTTACTTTAATAGAGAGAATACAAAAACATGAAGGGACTTGGTATGCAGTTATTGATTTGGCCAATGCCTTCTTTACAATCCCAATAGACCCCAAGCAATGGAATCAGTTTGCTTTTACTTGGCAAGGCCGACAGTATACATTTACACGCCTGCCGCAAGGATATATTCATAGCCCAACTAATTGCCACAGGATTGTAGCTGAACATTTGGATGAATTAAAGTTACCTGGTGTACAGCTTACACATTACATAGATGACATCATGATACAGGGAAAGAATATAAAGGAGGTGGAGGAGAGTTTAGCATTATTAATTGACCATATGAAAAGCAAAGGATGGGAAATCAACCCCGCAAAGGTTCAAGGGCCAGCTCAAACTGTAAAATTCTTGGGGATACAGTGGAATAGAGGACTGTGAGAAATTCTCCCACAAGCTCGACAAAAAATCCAGGATTTTCCCACCCCTACCAATAAGAAAGAGGCCCAAAAGTTCATAGGGCTATTTGGTTATTGGAGACACCACATCCCACATTTGGGACAGATTTTAAAACCCTTGTATAAAGTCACCAGAAAGAAATATGAATTTGATTGGGGACTTGAACAAAGTAGAGCTTTTGAGGAAGCAAAGGCTGCTATCCAATTAGCTCTAGACTTATGGCCTATGCAAAATGGGCCAGTGGAGTTACAAGTGACTGTACAAGATAACTATGCAAATTGGAGTCTGTGGCAAAAACAACAAAGCCGAAGTGTACCTTTAGGCTTTTAGTCAAGGAAACTGCCCTCATCTGGAGTGCAATATACACCTTTTGAGAAGCAGCTGTTAGCTGCATATTGGGCTTTAGTAGAAACTGAGCAACTAACTCTGGGTCATGAAGTGGTATTAAGGCCTGGAATTCCAATTATGACTTGGGTAATGAGTACCCCAGCTTCTCACAGAATTGGACATGCACAAGAGGCAAGCATAATCAAATGGAAGTGGTATATTCAGAATAGGTCCAGAGCAGGCAAAAATGGAGTTTCTGCTCTACATGAATCTGTGGCGAACATTGATACTGAGAGCAATGAAAAGCCCCTTGAATCTAAGCAACAGATGGTACCATCCTTAGTGAAATGGAATAATGGATATGACGGACTAAACGAAGAACAGAAGAAACATGCTTAGTTTACTGATGGGACAGCAAAATATTTAGGACAGAAGAGACATTGGAAAGCAGTAGCCTATAACCCCTGTACAAGGCGAACTCTGGAAAGTTCTGGGATAGGTGGAAGTAGCCAATATGCTGAACTGATGGCAGTGCATCAGGCCATCAGAGCAGAGAAAGGAGGACAGTGTCATATATTTACTGACTCGTGGGCGGTAGCTAATGGATTAGCTACGTGGATGCCTATATGGAGGAATCAGAATTGGGAGATTCATGGCAAACAAGTTTGGGGTAAAGAGTTATGGGAAAATATATGGGACATGTCTTTGGTTACAGATCTGTCAGTTTTTCATGTTGATGCTCATGCAACCCTGACCACACCAGAACGTGAGTACAATGCACATGCGGATCGACTAGCAAAGATTGCTACTGAATGTATTGTCCCTACTCTGACTCCAACTGATGACCCAGTCTTAGCAAGATGGGTCAACCAGCCTGCTGGCCATTTAGGGGTCCAGGCCACCCATCGATGGGCACAGGATCGAGGTATCAGTATTTCTCATGCGTTGTTAAAATAAATAACAGAGGAGTGTTGTATATGCCAATTAGAAAAAGAACGAACTCTTCCTAGGATAGTTACTGGAGAAATAGCAAGGGGAAAAGTTCCAGCCCAAATTTGGCAGATAGATTATATTGGCCCACTACCCCAGGATAAAGGATGTAAGTATGTATGTACATGTGTTGACACCTATTCAGGTGTACTAGTGGCTTGTCCTTATAAAGATGCAACTCAGAAAAACACCTGTAAAACTCTAGATATTGTAAATTTATATTATGGAACCCCAATGCAGATTCAAAGTGACAATGGGTCACATTTCAAGGGCAAAGAAGTGAAAAGATATTGTGTGTTGAATATTATAGAATGGATATATCATATTCCATATTACCCACAAGCATCTGGGCCTGGAAGCTTTTGATCAATATATCAAAATGGGGTTGCTGGTTCATGGGTTGGTTACTGTGGAGCCTAAATATATGTTTTGATTCTTCTGCCTTCTACTTTGAGAGTTTCTTATATCCGGCGGTTCCGAACCTTTCAGACATGTATATGATCCTCTTTGAGATTATAAACTCTGCCCTCCTAATACAGGTGGTCAAACTAGATTGAGATTTCCTTGAATCAGTGAATATGCTTCATATTTCCCTGAAGTCTGGCACAGCTCCTACTGCCATCTTGGACATCAACCTCTTGGTTGAGAAAAGAAGAATTACATTATAACTTGACATTAGTATATGAATTATAAAATTCTACTGGTATAACTTGACATCTATCATTATATATAGTAAAAGTCTAATATCAAATAACTAAGTTCTGATTAATGTAAGCAAAGAATCTTGTGAAATGGCCCCTGGCCCCATTATTCAAATTTTCATTGCATAATTCCAATGGTCTGGAACCAATTATTTATATATAATTATAGCTCCAAACATCACAAACTTAAATAAGACAACCACTTCCTGGTATTCATCATTCACATTAATTGGATCTATCTGTAGTCTACAACACAGGGGTTAAACATCTTCCTCCAAACTAGTATTATAGCATAACGCAGAATGCCATATTTGTTAGAACTCAATTGTGCATGTGTATACTTGGGAGGTAGCATGGGGTAACGAGTAGTTTTAGACTTGGAGGTTTTGCTATTGTTATTGAGTCATTTTCAGTCATGTCCAATTCTACATGACCACTTTTTGGGGTTTTCTTGGCAAAGATACTGGAGTGGTTTGCATTTTTTTTCTCCAGATCATTTTACAGATGAGGAACTGAGACAAACAGGGTTAAATGACTTGGTCAAGGTCACACAACCAGTCTGAGGCCGGGATTGAATTCATGAAAAGGAGTCTTTCTGACTCCAAACCTGGCACTCTATCCACTGTATAACTACCTGCTTGGAGATGTGGAGGTAGTAATACTTAGATTCAAATTTTACCTCTATTTGAATGTCTTAGGAAGATTCCGAAGGTCACCCGACAAAATAAGGTACCAGACACTAAGGTTCTTTTTTAAGCTGAACTGCCAAGCATTCAGACTCTGGTGCAGAGAGCACAATTCCAATGGGCTGTCTCAGTTGTTTGAATGCCAAACGTACATTTGCCTAAAAGATTATTTTTACAGAGAACTCACATGAAGCAAACACTCACACAGAGGTCAGAAGAATCGATACAAGGACACTCTTAAAGTCTCCCTGAAGAACTTTGGAATCAATTGTGAGACATAGGAGACACTGGTGCAGGACCACCCAGCATGGAGTGCCCACATCAGAAGGTGCTGTCCTCTATGAGCAAAGCAAAATTGCAATAGCTCAAAAGACATGTGAGACGTGTAAATTTAGAGACATCTCCTCTCCGAATATTCATGTGGACTATTTGTGCCCATCCTGTTGTATAGCCTTCCAAGCTCATGTTGGTCTGATCAGACACATTGTACATTGACACTAACATAGTGATGTCATTTTGGTCTTCTTCAAGCAACAACCAACAAATTGGCCATGGGCAGGTCAGTTAAACTTTTCTGAATTGTAGTTTTCTTATTTGCAAAATGGGAACAATACCTATAGAAGCCACCTCAGGGTTGTTGGGAGGATCAGATGCAATAGTGCACATAAAGCATTTTGCCAGCCTCAAAGTATTAATATTTTAAATGTTGATTATTAATTATGTGTTTTTACATTCTGTTGGAATACACATGGTTATGCAGGGAGACTGTCTTAGAGTAATGTTTTGGTTTGGTTTATGACAACCAAAATAAAAAGAGTGAAAATACCCTGAAGCATAAGAGCTTTTGAATAAGCAGTTATGGCAATGCCCACATCTGCCAGACCCCTCTGCCTCGACAAGGCCACCAACTCTATTAGCCACCATAACCTACTGCCATGTACTTGCTCCTTGTTCTGCTCTCAAAACCAGTTCTGATTCCCAAATGTGGCCTGCCCCATAGCTGACATGTCCTGGGATGTAGCGGGCCTCACAGAACACAGCTTTTTAATATGTGTCACCAACGTGGGCACTATCCATTTTATGTTGTTGAAGCTCTTCACAGCCTGGTATGGACACAGTGAGAAGATGACCTAGAATATGAAGTTGTAGCAGCCAAGCTAAAAGTAATAGTCCTTTTAACAGAGGTTGATTTTTATCTTCCTCCCCTCAAAAATGATCAATAGATAGATATAGAATCAGCATTGATCCTACCTTGAATAAATCTAGAAATAGTACATTTAAAGTCTATTTGGTGAATCTCACTCAATGTTCTGAAAAGCAGTTACCAACTTGAATAGAGACTACCCCTTTTGCACCAACGTTGATGTTCTGGTAAAGATGGTATAAGTCTTATGGGGAAAGGGTATGACTTTGTTCTTTCCTTGACATCTGGCTGGGCAGCTAGGTGGTACAGTGGGTGGAGCATTGGGCTTGAAGTCAGAGATATTCATCTTCCCGAGTTCAAATCTGACCTCAGACACTTACTAGCTGTGTGACCCTGGGCAAGTCACTTGACCCTGCTTGCCTCAGTTCCTCATCTGTAAAATGATCTGGAGAATGAAATGGCAAACCACTTGAGTATCTTTGCCAAGAAAGTGTCAAATGGAATCGTGAAGAGTTGGACACTACTGAAAAATGACTTAGCAACAACACATCTGGCTAAAAGTTTTGAGAAAAAATGCTGTGAAGTACCCAGAGGAAAAGATACTTATTGGCAAAATTTTTAAATTATATACATATATACATATATATATGTATATATACATATATATGTATATACATATATACATATATATATATATATCCAGAAGGAGATTTTTGAGATCTCAGCTTACATGGCAGTAGACAACAGACACTTCATCTAGACCAAATATTTATTGTGGCTGACTATGAAGTAGATTATAATAGGAAACCCAGGTAGCACTACTGGAGAAATAAAATAATGCTAGAAGTTAGCCAGAAATTCTACTTGACTGTTGCAAAATTTATAAACATGAATTTTCTCAGGAAAGACTTCTAGAGAGGTTCCTATTTTTTTTTGCCTAGCAATTGTGTAGAGATATTTAGGAGAAAGTTGGGTCTTAAGGATCTCTGCTATGATAACATATAGACCACAGAATTAAAGAATTGGAAGGGTCTTCAGTGGTTGTCTCATCTAACTCATACATGAAGGAATTTCCATTCTACCTTACCTGACAAGTGGCTGTCCAGACACTCTTAGAATACCTCTAAAGAGGAGGAATCCTCTATCTTTTGAATCAGTCCATTCTACTTTTGGGGCAACTCTAAAATGAGCTGGAGAAGGAAATGACAAACTGCTCCAATATCTTTCCTAAGGAAACCCCAAATGAAATCATGAAGAGTCGGATGCAACTGAAACTACTCAACAACACCAACAACAACAATTAGGAAGTTTTCCTGATATCAGAACTCACTACTCTAGATGATGTCTGACAAGATCAGAGGACAAGAAGATTGTCACTTCGATGTTCCTAGAAGCTATGGCTCTTCTAATGTGGCTCACGTTTGCCATACCTTTTTGGCTATCACATCATACTTTTGATTCGTATGGAGCTTGTAGTTAGCTAAAACTCCCAGATTTTCAGAACAATTGCTATCTAACTATGTTTCCCCAAGTTTATATTTGGGGAATTGATTTTTTTTATCCAAGTAAAAGCATTTACTTTTATCCATATTGAATTTTATCTAATTAGATTTAATCCAATATTCTAGCAGGTCAAGGTCCTTTTGGATCCCAAATCTTTATTCCGATGCGTTAGCTATCTGTCCTAGTTTTGTATCATCTGCAAATTTTATGAGCAGTTTTACCTTGATTGACTGTTCTATAGGCTCATTTGTGACTCTTTGCAATAGGGAGATCTACTATCTCATATTAGTCATTATTAGGAATTCTCTTATTCCCACTTATAAGACAACAGTCAACCAAAGTAGATCAGTTTGATAGAAGCAGTATTTCTACTATACCATGGCAAGTGGACCTGAAACCCTACAACATGTGTCATATAAAGTAGTTTATAATCAATGAATTATATTGAAAATGCCCTCACAAATACTAATTATATCCCATAATTTGTAAAAAACAAATATGGGCTGATGTAAACATATGAAGAAATGTAGAACATCTGGGTAAAGGTCAATGGAGTTAAAATTAGAAGGGACACTATAATGTAGTGTATATTACAGACCACCTGGCCAGAAAGGGGAGACAAAAAATTCAGAAAAAGTAACAGAAACAGAAACAAAACAAACAGTTATTTGACTTAAAAACAACATTAAAATGCTAGAGATGACTTGCTTTTTTAATTTCACCAACAAATAATCAAATGATAGCACTATCCTGAGAAAAACATGTAGTTCTTAGAATATTTGAAGTACAACTAACTTCTCCAAGCTTGGGTGAGACCCATACAAACCTGCAGATGAGATTCTCATATGCATATGTAAACTTGTCTTTCTAGGTCTGCCTACTGATAGTTTAGATCAGAATGTACTTTTAAAATAGACCAAAGGGAAAAATCATTAAAGATCTCTGTTTGAATTGTTTCCAGGGATAGAAATTAAACAAAACATTGCAAAAGGAGTATGTAAGCCATCTCAAATCCGTACATAATTACCATACTATGTTCTAATGACTCACTCTGAGCTCATGAAGTCTTATATGTCAATGTATATTCTTAGGAACACTTAATCTGTATGTTATTGACAAATAGACTATAAGTGTCAATGTGAGCTATGTATTTAAAAATTAACATGCCATAGTATCAGCTTATTTATATTATATATAGACAGGCTCTATATTGAAGGCCTGTTTGCCAGATTTCATTTTGGAATGCAGAATTTCAATCAAAATCAGATGGTTAATATCTAAAAGTAGCTGTTCATCTATAATTATTTACTAAGGATGTTAAATTTGAAGATGTTTATAAGTAAAGAATATAACATGTGTAATGATCTAGATGCATAAACACATGCACGTACATATACACATGCCTACATACATGTTGTATACCTGTATATATGTCTACCAGATATTTAAGAAGTATTTAGAAATTTCTGGGTTCATGAATCTGATTATTCTAGATGATAGCTACTATGCAATCTTGGCCCCCAATATAGCCTAAAATATGAGCTCCTAGGGGCAGCTAGGTGGCTCAGTGAATACAGCACCAGCCCCAGAGTCAGGAGGACCTGAGTTCAAATCTGGACTCAGATACTTGACACATATTAGCTGTGTGACCTTGGGCAAGTCACTTAACCCCAATTGCCTTGCCTTCCCCCACCCTCCTCCAAAAAAAATATGAGCTCTTCTGTCATGCCTTGGGTATCAAAGGCCCCTGCTGCTCTGTGTAATGTCACTCTTGACCAGAATGCCCAGAATCTGGCTCATTAACATCCCCCATTTTTCTTCTTTTCTTCCACGAACTGGTCTGGGCCCCAGTGCAGAACAGAATGCAGGTATTTTTCCTTATTGCTTTCCCTGAACCCTTGGAAGAATACAACTCTTCTATTGCTGTTAAAAAAAAGTGTTGTGCCATACCAATCGAACCACCAAAAAATTATTTTACAGAGCTGGATAAAATAATAATAAAATTTATCTGGAAGAACAAAAGGTCCAAAATATCAAGGGAATTAATGAAAAGAAATGCTAACTAAGGTGGCCGAGCCATACCAGATGATAAACTGTACTATCAAGCAGCAGTCATCAAAGCTACTTGGTATTGGCTAAGAAACAGTGTAGTGAATCAGTGGAATTTCATATCAACAATCCAGGCAGCAGCTTCTGTGGGGGTATAAGATCCACCAACAATCAGCACCCAGAAAGCTGCCAACACAGGTCCTTTTGATCTGCTTTACTTAAGGAAAGCAACGTTAAGGGGTTGACAGTCTTAGTTTAATCCAGCATACAAATAACATCCACCTAGTTCAGGGGAAAAAGGCAGCACCCTGAATTACAGACCGAATACAATTCATAGTTGTCAACATCTGAGTCTCCAGCCAGGGAGCTCAGAGTCACAGGCCACTCTTGCTGTGGCTAAGAGCTCCAAGCGAAAACACTAACTTTTGTGCTTATATATCCTCTTCAGGGCCCATAGAGCCCTGACCTCACCCAGGCTGGGCATGGAGAAGTTCCCCACCCCCAATATCACATCAGTTACAAATCAATGGCTCCCAGTTGTCTCGGTGCTGAGAAATACAAAAACATCCCGCTTTATCTGCCCCATTCAAACAAAGGCCAGAACATTAAAGGTCAACAGCAAAAAGTCCCACCTTGATTACTATTACATAGGTTAGATACACAAGATGTAGCAGTAAATGACTATTGCAATCCACTCTTTGATAAACCCAAAGAGGGCAGCTTCTGGGCTAAGAATTTACTATTTCACAAAAACTGCTGGCAAAATTAGAAAATAGCATGGAAGAAACTGGGTAAAGACCAGTATCTTATACCATATACCAAAATAAAGTCAAAATGGGTTCATGATTTAAGAATAAAGTCCAATACTATAAGCAATTTGGGAGAGCAAGGAACAGTTTACCTATCAGATTTATGGAGAAGGAAAGAATTCATGACCCAACAAGAGATAGAGAGCAATGCAAAATGCAAAAGGGACAATTTTGATTATCTTAAGTTGAAAAGTTTTTGTATAAACAAAGCCAATGCAACAAAGATTAGGAGGGAAGCAGAAAATTGGGAGAAAATCTTTACAACTGGTGTCTCTGATAAAGGTCTCATATCTAAAATATGCAGGGAACTGAGCCAAATTTATAGGAATACAAATCATTCCCCAATTGAGAAATGGTCAAAGGATATGAACAGGCAGTTTTCAGAGGAAGAAATTAAAGATATCTATCGGCATATGAAAAAATGCTCTAAATCATCATTGATTAGAGAAATGCAAATCAAAACAACTCTTAGGTACCACATCTCTCCTGTCAGATTGGCAAACATGACAAAACAGGAAAATGATAAACGCTGGAGAGGATGTGGGAATATTGGACCACTGTTACATTGCAGGTGGAGTTGTGAACTGATCCAGCCATTCTGGAGAGCAATTTGGAACTATGCCCAAAGGGCTATAAAAATGTTCATACCCCTTGACCCAGCAATACCACTCCTAGGGGTGTATCCCAAAGAGATAACACAAGTGGGAAAGGGACCTGTGCGTACAAAAATATTTATAGCAGCTTTTTTTGTGGTGGCAAAGAATTGGAAATCAAGGGGATGCCCATCAACTGGGGTATGCCTAAACAAGATGTGGTTCATGAATGTAATGGAATACTACTGTACTATAAGAAATGGGTTAAGATACAGACTTCATAATAACCTGGAAAGACCTACATGATCTCATGTTGAGTGAGGGGAGCAGAACCAGGAGAACATTGTATACAACCACAGACATATTGCTTCTGTGAAGACTTTGGTTGACTTGACTCCTCTCAGCAATACAAGGTTCAAAGACAACTCCAAAGGACTCATGATGGAAAGAACTATCCACATCCGGAGAAGGAACTAGGGAGTCTGAATGCAGATTGAGGAAAACTATTTTCTCTCTTTTTTGGTGGGGGTGGGCGGGGTTGTTTCTTCTTTCTCATGATTCATTCCATTGGTCATAATTCTTCTTTACAACTTGACTATTGTGTAAATAAGTTTGATGCCAAGATATATGTAGAACATATATCAGATTCCATGCTGTCTTGGGGGGAAACAGGGGAGCGGAGGAACGGGAAGAAAATTTGGAACTCAAAAACATGTGGAACTGAGTGTTGTAAACTAAAAATAAAAAATCTTAATAAAAAAGTATTTACTTACATACACTAAATTTTATAAACTAGATATGAAGAAGATGCAATAACAGAAAAAGGATGGCAGAGGCAAGTATGCAAGCTTATAAAGGCTTTAGAAATAAGTCCTGATCCTAAAAGTGTTTTTACAGGGAACTAGGTCTTATTCAGCTTCCTTGTACTTCCTGACAGCCCTGCCTACCTGTTCTCAAGCATTTCTTCAGTTCTTTCTAGGAGGCAGAGTTACTTTATTGAGGCTGTTGATTTCCTAACTCTCCAGAGTCTATTTTATCGAAATGTCATGTCAAGGTTTAGAATAAGGCCTTGGGAATAAGGCCTCTTTTCTGCAGTGCCTCTAAGAGAGTCTTTCAGCAGAATATAAGCTTCTTGAAGTCAGGGGTTGTTTCTTTTTTGGTTGTGTATCTTTGGAGTGAAGCATAGTGTTTAACACTGAGTAAGTATTTCCTCCTTCAAGCTACATGTGTTCTCCATGCCCCTAGAGAAGGCAACCTCTTTTTCAGCTTTGGCTGTCAAAACAAAACTAAATAATAGTAACAAATATTTCTGTCTCTGACCTTCAAAACTATCTGCCTTTCTTTGGATTCTATTTTCTTCCTCTTTAATATTATTTTGAGAAATTCCTCTATGTCTCATCCTGATCTTTTTTCTCTTCCTGGTTAATCTATCTCATCATAATGATCCTATTTAGATTATGGATGGTGGAACAGTAGTAACATTTTCTCCTCTACCTACTGTATTAGATTGACATCCAGCCCAATGGCCCCAGGAGAAATAAATGATGACTCCAAGGATCCCATATTAAATGTGCCTTTCCTCTATGTTATTTCCTGAACAAAGATTCCTGCACAGATTAATGACCTTCTTCTACTTCTGACTATATAGTAGACTTCACATAGACCTTCTGTCATTTACTGAGATGAAATTCTAGACTCCCTCCAAGGACCAATAGAAACTGGAAACTTTGCCCTCTGCTTACACTATAGTCCTAATTATAGTGTGCTCCCTTGTAAGGGTAGTGGTTTGCTTAAATCCAGGCTAATAATGAAAACATAAAATTTTTTAATAGACAGGACATTTTCCCCACTCACTGGGGCAGGGCCTAGAAGCACAGATGTCAACCCATTTTCTGTATTCTGTCTACTTCTGGAGTATGAAAAAAGGTTTCTAACCCATTTAGGCAGAATTAACTTGCATAAGGGCCAATAGAATATGTGACAGATTTCTGGAGATAGCAAAGACAAGTGTGTAGCACATTAATTCAAAGGAAAATTCAGATTTTTATTTATTTATTTTTTGTAAGAGATTGGTACAACCTTTTAAATCATTTTTGTGGATTAGGAAGATGATATTTGTTGGAGTTGTTTATAACATTCAGTTTCATTATAGCCTTCCTTCAGTTGTTAAGGGAATTTTTGCAAGGGTTTCCATGTTTGTTCTGAGAAGTGATTCTAGAGATTTTCATTGTATAAATGAGGGAAAAAACCCTGAAATTGTTAGGCATTTACCTTACATATAGTAGATACTCAATAAATATTTGTTGCATTTACTGAATTGACTGAACAGAAAGTGGTGTAAATTTTGGATCAACATTGTAACAGATCCTCTAGAATGTACCAAGATTTATCTACCTTTCTTATAAATATAAATATTCTTATAAATATTGACAATTGTAATTCTTATGAATATTGACAATCCTTTAAGTATCCTGACTGTACCAGTGCATCAGTTTTTTAAAACTCCAATGACTCTCATCTCTATTTTACCTCAACTATCTTCAGGGGTAAGGTCACCCCACTGTAGACTTCATACTTATGCAAAGCTATTTACCCCTCTATATCTTGAATGTTGAAATTGAAAATGGCAATCTTCTGTCCCTCCCTTCTGTCATCTTTTTCTTTTTTTCAACCTATTCATTAACTTCACTGCTAGCCACATGACCTTCAGTTCCTCTCCTATTCTCCCTCAGTGAATTATGCTTGTTTATATCATGGACTCTTTTAAGGTTTTTGAGCCTATAAATAACCAGTTCAAAAAGGTATTGCCCCTAAGAATAAGAGCCATCCTTCAAAAGACAAATGCTTAAAGGATATGAAAAGATAGTTCTAAAAAATGCAAACTATCAACAACCATATAAAAATGCTCCAATCACTAAAAAATGAGAAATACTAATTTCAATAACTGAATTTCCACTTCATACCCATTGTACTCAGTCAATGGTTAGTCAATCATTAAGGATTTATTAAGTACTTTCTGTGAATCAGTAATGCGCTAATTGTTGGGGATACAAAGAAGACAAAAACAACCCTTACTCTCAAGGATCACATATTCTAATGGGGTAGATAATATGCAAATAACTAGGTTCATGTAATATATATACAGGGCACTTGGGAGGTAGATTGAATGCAGCTGGGGGGACTGGGAAAGCCTCCCGCTGACAGTGGGACTTGATGTTGAAGGGAACCAGAGAAACCAAAAGTAGCACATTTGGGCACTTGTATTCAAGGAGCTTCAAATAAGTCATATGTTTGGGATGCAAGTTAAGAAAGAAAAGCAAGTCAGGGTGACATGGAATGAAGGCTGTATTGGAAACTAGAGACTGGGAACCAGAGGGATTAAGGCATATGACTAGGTGGCCAGCAGCATTCAGATATCTATAGCACTACCACCTCTATCTGTGAGGATCCTGAAAAGAGGAGATAAAAGCTAGAGATGCAGAGTAAAAAGGCAAGATGTGGTTGGTATTGAGCATAACTGGCTCACCTGGTCAGCAATGCCCTCATCCATCAAGGCACAGGGGATAGCTGAGTCCAGATCAAAAGATATATCTAATCAGTGGAAAACTTTCTTAAGACCGAAAAATTCATGGCAGATGGAGAAGTGACTTTTTGTCCTTCTCCCTTTCCTTTCCAAGAAAACAGAAGTGTTGGGGCAGCTAGGTGGCACAGTGAGTAGAGCATTGGCCCTGGAGTCAGGAAGACCTGAGTTCAAATCCAGCCTCAGACACTTGACACATATACTAGCTGTGTGACCTTGGGCAAGTCGCTTAACCCCAATTGCCTTGCCAAAAAACCAAAAAAAAAAAAAAAAAAAAAGAAAAAAAGAAAACAGAAGTATAACCCAGAGTTTTCTGTTGGTTTATTTTTTTAAGGCGCTCCTTTAATTAGCACCAAAGCCAGCTAAATAGAGGATCAATCCTAACTGTTTCTGGTTGTGTACTTTTTTATTTCTTAAGGCGTAGATACAAAAGATACAGTGGATGTCCATTACATATTCTTCACCATTTAAATGTCCCATTGGTATGCACCTCAAACTCAGCATGTCCAAAACTGAATGTCTTCTTCCTTAAACACCTCTTCCCTGCTTCTAATATGAGCCTCATGATCCTCTTATCTTTTAGGCTCCAAGTTTCAATGATTTTTATTTTTATTTCTTCTTGGGCTTTCACCCTCAATTTAATTATTTGTCAATTTCTGTCAAATTTACCTTCACAACACTTCTCAAATCTTGCTTTTTCTTTCTACTCACAAGGGCACTAAGTAGTTCAGGTCCTCATAACTTCTTACCTATTATAATAGCCTTCTAATTGGCCTGCCTGCCTCTAATCTCTCTAATCCTTCCTTCATACAACTGGCAAAATAATTTCCATAAGGCACAGGCTTGACCGTGTCCCTTAGGATGCATGGTCAAATACCTTTAGCTGATATTGATTGTCTTAGAAGATAAAATCCAAACTACTAGGCCTGCCAATTTCAGTCCCTCCTCAGTCTGGATCCAACCAACTTTTCTAGTTTTATTGTACCCTACTTCTTTTTGCAGGATACTTTAATCTCATTGGGTTTTGATCCTGTCATTGATGAGGGTCAAAGAAAGTAATATATACAAAAATTTTTCAAACTTTAGGACAGTGTCACTTATTACTGTTATTAATTAATTCAATATCCCTGTCACACTAGACTATTAGTTTTTTTCTCCAGATTTGAAGTGCCAGCTGCCACTTCAGTACATGCACATATGCCCTTCCCCACTGATGGAATACATTTCGTGTTCACTTCTGCCTTTCAGAATCATTTTTACCTGCAAAGCTTACTCATGTAGCCCTCCTTCTAGATAGCCTTGCCTGATTCCTTGAGTTGTTAGTATCTCTTACCCCCTTCAAGTTTCCCAGAGAGCTCCATCTAGATCTATACTAATTTCCCCCAATAAACTTATGGCAAGAGGCAGCTATATCATTTTTTTTTCTTTGCAATATTACATAGTAGGTACTTGGTAAATAAATGTGGAAGAAGACATTGGAATCCTTTTATTTTATATATGCTGTATGGCACTATGGTACTATTATGCACTGTCCATATAATTAATGTTTCTTTCTTCATAGTAGAGTCAATTGTAGTAGAGTGCTTCCCATCCCAAGAGTTCTACTCAATCTATAGTCGGTCAGTCAATCAAGAAATATTTATTAAGTCATACTATTTGCCAGGCAGTGCACTAAGCACTGGGAATACCAAATGAAGCAAAGGACAGTCCAGAAGTAGGGAACTGGCAGCAAAAATTTACATGTGGCCTTCTAGGTCCTTGGGTGTAGCCTTTTGACTGAGTACAAGTTTTGGAGAACAAGTCCTTTTATCAAGGGGATTTGTTCTGTGAGGTTTGGATTCAGTCTAAGAGCCATACTTGAGGACCCAGAGGGCCACCTATGGCCTCAAGGCTGCAGGTTCCCCAGCCCCTCCTCTCTCAAGGAGCTCACAATCTAATGGAAGAGATGACAAGCAAATGAACATGTACATATTATATACAAGGTAAAGGGAAAATAATTAAGAGGGGAAAGGCACTTTCTAGTGCCTTTCTAATTCTTTAAAATGAGTTGGGAAAGGCTTTTTTTTAAAAATAGTATTTTATTTTTTCAATTACATGTAAAGACAGTTTTCAACATTCTTTTTTATGATTTTGAGTTCAAAATTTTTGTCTCTCTCTCCTTCCTTCCCTCCCCAAGATGGCAAGCAATCTGACATAGATTGTACATGTGAAATCATATTAAACATATTGCCACATTAGTCATGTTGTGAATAAAGAATCAGAACAAAAAGGAAAAACGAAAAAGAAAGAAAAAAACAAAAAAGTGAAAATAATATGCTTCGATCTGCATTCAGACTCCGTAGTCCTTTCTATGGATAGCATTTTCTATCATGAATCTTTTAGACTTGTTTTATTGTTGATCATTGTATTGCTGAGAAGAGCTAAGTCTATCATAGTTGATCATCACACAATGTTGCTGTTACTGTATACAATATATTCTCCTGGTTCTGCTCTCTTCACTCTATATCAGTTCAGTTAAATCTTTCC
This sequence comes from Trichosurus vulpecula, assembly GCF_011100635.1. Taxonomy (NCBI): domain Eukaryota; kingdom Metazoa; phylum Chordata; class Mammalia; order Diprotodontia; family Phalangeridae; genus Trichosurus; species Trichosurus vulpecula. Next base: position 354,450,559 of record NC_050573.1, read on the forward strand.
AGGAAGGATATTTGGAGGATCAGAGAGACATGGGCTTGATTGTAGACAGTGTGGAATGAGTCAGTAGACAGGGAGAGTTTGAAATTAAGCCATATAGTTCAAAAAAATCTACAAATTGGCAGCAAGAAAGCTATGAATATAAATGCTGAGGCCTATCAGACATTAGCAAACTAGTTGTAATTGCTCAGTGCTGACATTACAGGTTCAACAAGGTGACCTTGAGAGAATGAAACTCTACTAACTAAGCCAGATGGATTATTTTGGGAGTTTTACTGCTGTTTGATGACTTTTGACCATGTGTCTCATGGACAGACTCCTTGCTGGAGCAGTTCAGCTACTGAGTTAGAAATGAAGTGACAGGGCCTGAGGAGGGAGACTGTGAAAATGTGGTTGGTAGGGCAAGATTAGATTCAGATGAATGAGAAGTGAGTATTCATTATTAATTGGCTTACCATGAAATCTTTGCAGTTAACAAAAGGCTAGGGATGCCATAAATACAAGGGGTAATGGGGTCCTATTTATTTGACAAAGGCTTTGCAGTATGTAACCATGATTCCTAACCTTACAATCATTAGTTGTTGGGGGCGGAGTTGAGTTTTCAGGTGGATGAGCTAAAGACAGTACAGTTATCTTACTCTTGCACATAGGTAGTTGTCTCCTTTTTCCTGGCACTCACAGTAAACTATTTCGCTGGTCTGGATAGGAGGTGTAGGTGACTTTGATTAGGACCAATGCATTCAGTAGCTCAGCTTGTGGATAAATTAGGATGGAGCCAGAAACCTAAGGAATAAATGGTTCCTTGAAAGACAAATAAATGATAAGTCTGAATAGATAGAGAAAATAATGTGGATAGAATATTGTCTCAATTACATATAATGTCAAATGTTTATCTGACTCCCAGCAAATACACTGAAAAAAGGAGAATTTTGCAGTGATTTACAATATGTAGTATATATTTCTGTTCATGCAATTAACTGCTATGTTTACACACATACACACACACACATACACAAACACAACCACACAAACTTGGTCTTCCTCTTAGAGTAAAAGGTGCAGGAGTTGGAAAAAGGCCTCTCCATCTAGGCTGTGAAGGAGAATGAATTATTCCTTGAAAATTTTGAAGAAGTATTTCAAGATAAGAACAAGTGTAAGGAAACCATTGATTTTGTCACTGGTAGACACTAAAACAAGAAGAGGAAGGGAGATAGCCTCACCCAGCACTTTTGTTCTTTTTTTAAAAATTAATTTATTTTTTATTTTTATTTTTAGTTTACAACACTCAGTTCCACAAATTTTTGAGTTCCAAATTTTCTCTCCCTTCCTCTTCTCCCCCCTCACTCCAAGATGGCATGTAACCCAATATAGGTTCTACATTTACCTTTGCATTAAACTTATTTACACAATAGTCAAATTATAAGGAAGAATTATAACCAATGGAATGAAACATGAAAAAGAAGAAATGAAACCAGAAAAGAAGGAAAGAAAAGAGAGCAAATAATTTGCCTCACTCTGCATTCCAACTCTGTAATTCTTTCTCTGGATGTGGATAGATTTTTCCATCATGAGTCTCTTGGACTAGTCTTTGAACCTTGTATTGCTGAGAAGAGTTAAGTCTGTCAGTTAGTCATCACAGATGCCATGTGTCTGTAATCGTGTATAATGTTCTCCTAGTTCTGCTCACCTCACTCATCATCAGATCACCTAAGTCCTTCCAGGTTATAATGAAGTCTGTTTGCTCCTCATTTCTTATAGCACAATAGTATTCCATTACATTCATATAGCACAACTTGTTGAGCCATTTCCCAATTGATGGACATCCCCTTGATTTCCAATTCTTTGCCACCACAAAAAGAGCTACTATAAATATTTTTGTACACATGGGTCCCTTTCCCACTTGTGTTATCTCTTTGGGATACAGCCCTAGAAGTGGTATTGCTGGGTCAAAGGGTATGAACATTTTTATAGCCCTTTGGGCATAGTTCCAAATTGCTCTCCAGAATGGCTGGATCAGTTCACAACTCCACCTGCAATGTAACAGTGGTCCAATATTCCCACATCCTCTCCAGCGTTTATCATTTTCCTGTTTTGTCATGTTTGCCAATCTGACAGGAGAGATGTGGTACCTAAGAGTTGTATTGATTTGCATTTCTCTAATCAATGATGATTTAGAGCATTTTTTCATATGCTGATAGATATCTTTAATTTCTTCCTCTGAAAACTGCCTGTTCATATCCTTTGACCATTTCTCAATTGGGGAATGATTTGTATTCCTGTAAATTTGGCTCAGTTTCCTGTATATTTTAGATATGAGACCTTTATCAGAGACATTGGTTATAAAAATTCTTTCCCAATTTCCTGCTTCCCTCCTAATCTTTATTGCATTTGATTTGTTTGTACAAAAACTTTTCAATTTAACAAAATCAAAATTATCCATTTTGCATTTCATAATGCTCTCTATCTCTTGTTGGGTCATAAATTCTTCCCTTCTCCATAAATCTGATAGGTAAACTGTTCCTTGCTCTCCCAAATTGCTTATAGTATCAGCCTTTATACCTAAATTGTGAATCCATTTTAACTTTATTTTGGTATACGGTGTAAGATATTGGTCTATGCCCAGTTTCTGCCATACTGTTTTCCAGTTTCCCAGCAGTTTTTGTGAAACAGCAGCACTTTTGTTCTTGCCCCAGATATACTCGAATGATAACTGGGGGCAGTATGGGAAATGAAAGAACTCATTTCATGCCAGTGGCAGTTTTGCTCAGAGAAGTGCTTGAAATAATTTGAGATGACATAGATAGCAGCCAATAGCATTACTGAAATTAAAACAATTTTCTTACCTCACTTTCTTTAGTGGAGTTTGAATTATGAAGTTTGAGCCAGGCGAGACTAAACGATTTTAAAATGCAAACTTAAAAGTTGCTAAAGGCCTTTTTGTCTAGTTGGCTGAGTGGGGTTGGCTTGGGGTTTGCATCACAAAAAAGTTTATGTATATTTATATAGGGGTTGTATAGTTAAAGATCACAGAGTAAGTGAAAATAGGTAGATGGTAGCAGAGAACATCACCAGAAATAGAAATACCCATCACTTAACTACAGAGACAATTGGCAGCAATAAAACAAAGAAACCAGCACAGAATAGCAGTGGCAGAGAAGAGGATCTTATTTGGGAGGCAAAGGCAGCTTTCCTGAGGATATCACTGGAAGATATAAACAGTTCTGAACAATATGTTTAAAGTATGAATTATCTGGGTATGTTTGTGTGTCCCATCCTGTCTGTCTCACCTCCCCAGAGGGATCACAGTGTGTACGGATGAAATCTTCCTAGTCACTAATCTCATTATTCTATTAAAATGCCTTTTACTTTGTACTCATGTGTCCTCTGCTTGGTTTGAAAATAAGCACAAAGTGTCTAAAATCTTGGGTGACATGTCAACATAATGAAAATGAAAATTCTACCTGAATAATTCTACTTGTTTAGTACCATACCAAACTACCAAAAATATTTTGTAAAGCTAGAAAAAATGACAGAATTCATCTGGTAGAATAAATGGTCAAGAATATTAATGGAATCAATGGGGAATAAAGTGAAGGAAGGTAGCCTGGATGTATCAGATCTCAACCTGCATTATAAAATCATCAGAACAATCTGGTACTGGCTAAGAAATAGATACACTGTAGTAAATGACCATAGTAATTTGTGTTTGATAAACCCTAAAATTCAAGCTTTCAGGATGAAAATTCACTATTTGACAAAAACTACTGGAAATCTTGAAAACAGTATGGCAAAAATTAGATATAGACCAAGTTCTCACACTCTATACCAAGAGAAACTCAAAATAGGTAGAAGATTTAGACATAAAGGTGATACCCTAAACAAATTGGGGAGCCTGGAATAATTTATCAGATCTATGGATAAGGAAAGAATTTAGGATCAATCAAGATGTAGAGAGCATTACAAAATGTAAAGAATAATTTTGATTATATTAAATTTAAAAGTTTTTGCATGATTGAAACCAATGCCATCAAAATTAGAAGGAAAGCAGAAAACTGGGAAACAGTCTTACAGCAAGTATCTCTGAAAAGGGCCTTATTTCTCAAATATATAGAAAACTGTGTAAAATGTATAAGAATACAAGTCCTTCCCCAGTTGATAAATGGTAAGAATATGAATAGGGAGTTTTCAGATGAAGAAATCAAGGTTATTGATAGCCACATTTAAAAAAGGGCTCTAACAACTCTGAGGTACCACCTATATGACAGAAAAGGAAAATGACAAATGATGGAGGAAATGTGGAAACAATTGGGATACTAATGCACTGTTGGTGGAGTTGTGAGCTGATCCAACCATTCTGGGGAGCAATTTGGAACTACGCCCAAAGGGCTATAAAACTTTGCAAAACTTTGACCTAGTAATACCAATACAAAACCTGTATCTCAAAGAGAGCAAATAAAAGGGAAAAGACCTATTTGTATAAAAATATTTGTAACAGCTTTTTTTTGTGGTGATTAAGAATTGGAAATTGAGGCGATGCTCATCAATTGGGGAATGGCTGAACAAATTGTGGTATATGAAAATAATATAGAATATTATTATGCTATAAGAAATTACAAGCAATATGATTTCATAAAAAAACCTGGAAAGACTTATATGAACTAATGTAGAATGAAGTGAACAGAAGTAAGAGAACATTGTACACAGTGACAACAATATTGTATGATGAACAACTGTGAATGACTTAGATCTTCTCAGCAATATATTAATGATCCAAGACAATTCCAAAGGACTCATGATGAAAAATGCTACCCACTTCCAGAGAAATAACTGATGGTATCTGAATATAAACTGAGGGATTCTTTCATGTACATGTAAGTTATCTATAGGGTAAATGGAAGGCACTTTCAGAGAGAAGGTACTAACAGTGAGTAAGGCCTCCTGCAGAAGATGGGATTTGAGCTGACTCTTGAAGTAAGCTGAGAAACCCAGAAAGCAGAGATGAGATGGGGAGAGCATTCCAGGAATGAGCGATAGCCAATAAAAAGGACACTGAGTTGGGAGATGGAGAGTTACATGTGATGAACAGCAAAATTCCAGTATTGCTAAATCGTAAAACAGCCTCTATGGTGGAGGGAAGAAAAGTTTAAGAAAACTAAAAAGTGGGAATGGGCCATGTTGTGAAGGGTTTTAATTGCATAGTATTAGCTAGCTTTTCCTGATTCCTTCCCTGACCCTTTCTTCCAGGGTTCTCCAACTTTCCAACTGTCCTTTATGCTAGAATCCTTCTTGTATAATTCTATCCATCTACTTTCACTCTTGGAAACCTGAATCTTTCTGAAAGTGACTGCACCTTATCCACTGCTGCTTCCCTTATTTTCCCAAAATAGTGGGCCATGATGAGGAATCAAGACATTTTTTGTACCTCATTGCCACAATCAGATCCTCCCTCTGCCATCAACACTTTCCAACCTTTCATCCTTTGAAGTCTGTATCAGGTGATTCATATTCTTATTGCTCTGATCTTCTGGCATTCAAATCATTCAACTTCCTTTTTCAAGGAGTTCAGTATCTAGCTCCATTTTCCTCCTACTCAAAATCTTCCCACTTATACCTGGAAACTTTAGTATGCAAACTAATGTCCTTTCAAAATCCTTGCTTCCCATTTCATTAACCTCTTCATAATCCAATCCTTCACTCCCCGGACCTGAGCCATTCCCTAGAGATATTCAATCTTGTATCTCACCATCTAGGCTACTTCTAAGATTTTGGATTTTTAAATCCCTTTTTGTGACCATATGTCCTGGTTTTCCATATCTCCTTGTATCTCATTCTTCCTTAAACTATTATTCCTCATCACAATCCAGTTCCATCATTTCTCTCTGTTATCCCAGGCCACTGAGATTGTTATGGTTTTATTTTCCTTCTTTCACGAATTGTTCCTATAATTATCTGTTCATCTATACTTTTATTTTCTACCTTTAACTTCAATCCTCACCTTCTGTCAATCACCCTCTTCTAATCCTCAACCTTAGCTCACCTCTATGTTCCATTTTTTTTTTCATTTGTACTTACTGTTGCTGATTACTAGAAGATGTAGTCATAACCATGCTGACTAGGCCCACTACAGATTAATTTTACTGAATCTCAGCTGAACCTTCACAACTGAAAAGAAAATTCCTTTACTTTTCATAGCTTGATTCTCTCCTATGCCCCTTGGCAGTGGGGTGGATTATAATCCATACCATGCTCCTTTAGTGTGGGTTTCACCCAAAGCTCTTTCCTGGTCTCCCTTCTTTTTCTCTATCTACTTTCTCAAACGGTGATGTCATTGGCTACCATGGGTTCAAGTATCATCTCTATGCAGATGATTGTATGTTCCTATAACTGGATCCATTCATTCTCCTGAATTGCAATTTTACATTGTAAATTGTCTGCCAGGTATTTCTACTTGGATGCACAATAGGCATCTCATTTCATGTCCAAAATGGAATACATTATCTTTCATGCCAAACACAATTATACTCTAAATTTTCTTATTTCTGTTGAATGTTTCATGGTCCTTCTGGTCACTCAGGATCATAACCTCAGAGTCATCTTTGAACCATTCTTTTCCTTTGACTTCCCTCAATGAGCTTTTAAGTTTTGTTAATAAAATTCTGCCTCTATAGCATCTCTCACATCTATTCCCATATCTTTCCACAGATATTGTCACTGTAGTTAAAACACTCATTACCTTTTGGGTGCTTTATTTTTTTCTTCAGTATTTTATTTTTTCCCAGTTAAGTGTAAAAATAATTTTTAACATTCATCATTAAAAATTCTTTTCCTCCCTCCCCACCCCCTTCATTGAGAAGGCAAGCAATCTGATATGTTACACAAGTGCAGTCATGCAAATCCTATTTCCTTATTAGTCATGTTGTAAAAGGAAACACGGACCAATATTGAAAAAAAACCAAGAAAAATAAAGAAAGCAAAAAAAAAGTATGCTTTAATCTCTATTCAGACTCAGTCACTTCTTTCTCTGGAGGTGGATAATATTTTTAATCATAAGTCTTTTTGAATTGTCTTGGATCATTTATTGCCAAGAAAAAGCAAAGTCATTCACAGTTGATCATCTTACAATATTGCTGTTACTGTGTACTATTTTCTTCTGGTTCTACTCATTTCACTTTGTATCAGTTTATATAAGTCTTTCCAGGTTTTTCTGAGAGCTTATCATTTGTCATAGCACAAAAGTATTCCATCTCAATCACATAGCACAACTTATTCAGTCAGTCTCCAATTGATGGGTATCCCCTTAATTTTTACTTCCTTGCCACCAGAAAAGAGCTGCAATAAATGTTTTTGTACATGTAGGTCCTTTTTTTAATCTTTTGAGATACACACCTAACAGTAATATTGCTAGATCAAAGGGTATGTAAGGCTTTATATGCCTTTGGGCATAGTTCCAAATTGCTCTACATAATGGTTGAATCAGTTCACAACTCCACCAACAATGCATTAATGTGTCAGTTTTCTCACATCTCCTCCAACATGTGTCATTTTCCTTTTCTATCCTATCAGGTAATCTAATAGATGTGAGGCAAATAACTCAGGATCATTTTAATTTGCATTCATCCAATCAATAGTGATTTAGAGCATTTTTTCATGTGGCTATAGATAGCTTTGATTACTCCATCTGAAAATTGACTTCATATTTTTTAATCATTTATCAATTGAGGAATGGCTCTTATTTTTATAAATTACTCTATATATTTGAGAGATGAGACTTTTATCAGAGAAACTTGCTTCAAATATTTTTTCTCACCACTGCTAACTGTATTTCCCTCCATCTTATTTCTCCCATTTCTCCTATTCTTTCCCTCCTTTCACCATAACCCTCCTCAAAAGTGTTTTGCTTTTGACTACTGTCTCTCCCAATCTGCCCTCTCTTCTATAAGCATCCCCCACTTCTCTTATCCCTTTCTTTCATAGTTTACTCTAGAGTAATAAGATAGGTTTCTATACCCAATTAGGTGTGTATGTTATTCTCTCTCTGAGCCAACTCCTATGAGAGTAAGGTTTAAGCACTCCCCACCACCTCCCCCATCTTCCCCTCTACTTTAAAAGCTCTTTCTTGCCTCTTATGTCAGATAATTTTCCCTATTCTACCTCTCCCTTTCCCTTTCTCCCAGTGCATTCCTTTTTCTCACCTCTTAATTTATTTTTTAGATATTATCCCGTCATTTTCAACTCACAACTGTATCTGTTGTCTATATATACTCCTTCTAACTGTGCAAAATAATGAAAAAGTTCTGAGTTACAAGTATTATCTTCCCATTTAGGAATTTAAACAGTTTAACCTTATTAAGTGCCTTATGATTTCCTTTTCCTGTTTAACTTTTTATGCTTCTCTTGAATATTGTATTAGAAAGTCAGATTTTTTATTCAGCTCTGGTGTTTTCATCAGGACTGCTTGAAAGTCATCTATTTCACTGAACCATTTCCCCTGAAGGATTATGCTCAGCTTTGCTGGGCAGGTGATTCTTGGTTATAATCCTAGCTCCTTTGTCCTCCAGAATATCGTATTACAAGTCCATCTTTTAATGTCCTGGAAGTTTTCATTTTGGCATCTGGTAGATTCTTTCAATTTCTATTTTGCCCTCTGGTTCTAGAATATCAGGGCAGTTTTCCTTGATAATTTCTTTAAAGATGATGTCTAAGCTCTTTTTTGATCATGGCTTTCAGGAATTCAAATGATTTTTAAATGATCTCTCCTGGATCTATTTTCCAGGTCAGTTCTTTTTCCAATGAGATATTTCACACTATCTTCTATTTTTTTCATTCCTTTTGTTTTGTTTTATTGTTTATTGATTTCTCATAATCATTAGCTTCCACTTGTTCAATTCTAATTTTTAAGAAATTATTTTCATCATTGAGCCTTTGTACCTCCTTTTTGATTTGGCCAATTCTATTTTTTAAGGAATTCTTTATCGTCAGTGAATTTTTGTTCCTCTTTTTCCATTTGACCAGTTCTCCTTTATAAGTAGTTCTTCTCTTCAATAAATTTTTGTATATCTTTTCTTGCCCATTTGGCCTATTCTGCTTTTCAAGGCATTCTTCTCCTCATTGGATTTTTGTACCTCTTTTCCAATTTGGCCTATTCTGTTTTTAAGGTGTTATTTTCTCCAGTATTTTTTGTACCTCCTTTACCAAGCTCTTGACTCTTTTTTTCATGATTTTCTTGCATCTCTCCACTCTCATTTTTCTTCCCAATTTTTCCTTTACCTCTCTTATTTGATTTTAAAAATGTTTTTGAGGTCTTCTGTGGCCTGAGAACAGTTCGTGTTTTCCTTTGAAGTTTTGTACGTAGGAACTTTGCTTTTGTTGTCTTCTTTTGAGAGGGTGTTTTGATCTTTCTTTTCATCATAAGAACTCCATAGTCAGAATTTTTTTCTGTTGTTTGCTCATTTTCTAGCCTATGTCTTGACTTTTAACTCTTTGGTAATGTGGGGCTCTGCTTCCACATTGGAGGGCACATTATCTCAAGTTCTGGGGGTTTTGTGTAGCTGTTTTCAGAGATACTTCTAGGGACCTGTAAGTTTTCAGTTCTTCCAAGGTGGTATGATCTAAGGAGACATATGTTTACTATTCTCCTGGCCTGTGCTCTGGTCTATGAGTGACCACAAGTACTCTTTTCTGTTCTGGAACTGTGACAAGGGTCCCTGCTCCCAAGCTCTGATGTGCACTGCTCCTCTTCACTCTGGGACTGCCACCCAGGACTGATACCCTGATCTGAATATGGCAAAGCAACAGAATCCTGGCCCAAGTGCCTGCAAAGAGACTCCTGTAATCTCCTTTTGACTAGTTGTTTGACCCCTTATCCTCTGTGGGCTTAGAGCTGTGGAAGCAACCACTACCACTGTTGATTCAGAGCCTCCCAAGGTCTGTTCTGGTTTGCTGGGGCCTAGTCTGTGCTGCCATGACTTGTAATGGACTGTGTTCTACTCTCATCCTGGTGGGATAGACTGTTCCTGTTGACCTTCTAAGTTGCCTTGGGCTGGAAATTTGTTTCACCACATCCCGTTGTGACTTCTGCCACTCTGGAATTTGTTTTAGGGTATAATTTAAAGGTTTTCAGAGACGTTTTGGGGAGAGCTCAGGAAAGCCTCTGATCTTAGCTCTGCCTATCCTGTATCACAGTTTCAAATGTCTTCACTCTCCAATTTAGCCTTTACATAGGTACTAAATAATCTTCCTAAGGCATAGGTCTTAGCATGTCATGCCCTTAATCAAGAGGTTTCAGGCCTCCCCTTTCTTGATATAAAGGACAAACTCCTTAGTCTGATATTTAATGTCTTCCCCAATCTGATTTCAGCCTACCTTTACAACCTTATTTCATATGATTCCTCTTCTTGGACAATGCATTCTAGACAAATTGGCCTGCTACCTACTTATCAAACTTGATATTCTGTCTCTTACTTCTGTGCATTTGCATAGGTTGTCTCCACATCTGGAATGCACTCTGTCCCTTTCATTGCCTTTCAGAATGCATCATGCCTCTGCCCAGATGCCATCTCATCTGCAAAGCACCCCTGATTCTCCCAGTTATGCGTGCTCTCTTCCTCCTCTGGTTACTTTGTGTTACATTTATTTCTGTACATACTGAATAATTTCCTAGAGCGTCTGAAGCTCCTTGAGACCTAGAACTATTTAGCTTTGGTGTTTGTGTTCTTAATTTTCAGAGATAAGGCCTTAGCAGAATGGGGGTGGTAGATATTTTTTTTTAATGTGAATAGAGGAGGGAGGATAGGGAAAAGTCTCCTGAAGGATGTAGGGTTTGAGTTGAGTCTTGAGCAAGCCAAGGAAGCCAGGAGGTGAAGGTGAAAAGAGTGGGGAGAATATTCTAGGCATGGATACCAACCAATATAAAGGCACAGAGATCGAAGATGGCAGTATTGTGTGCAAAGAAAAAAATTGTAAAAATTTCCTAATCATGAGAGATGTCCAAAAGGAGGATGATCTGCTTCACACGTCAATGGATTGTCCCTCACCAGGAGTCTTCAGGCAAAAGCCAAATGACCATGGTCATTTTGAAGTAGGTATTTTGTTTTTCTTGTATGGGTTCAAATAGATGGTCACTAGGGCCTTTTCCAAATGAAATTTTGTGATTTTGCGACTTTACATTCATTTCTATTAAACTTTGTCTTACTAGATGCTCCTCTTTTATCCTAAGGTGAGATATCTCTCCTGGTTCTGTGATATCTGTAAGCATAAGAAATATGCCAATGATAAATCCAAATCACTGACAAAAATGTTGACTAGCGTAAGATCAAAGAAGAGTCCTATGGCACTCTACTAGAGACCATTCCTTAGTTTGACAGTGATCCACTCATCACAACTTTTGGGATCTGATCAAATGACACTAGTTACAAATTTTCCTAACCATATTAACATGTATCTCACATCTCTCCATTACATACAGAATGATACGTGAAATAAGGAATGATGCTATACTATGATGCTATGCTTCGTTTCTTTCTGTATCCCCGGTGCTTAGCACAGTGCCCGACACATAGTAAGTGCTTAATAAATGCTTATTGATTGATCTTGTGCAAGGTGAGATTTGAGCCAAGTCTTGAAAGAAGCCAGGAAACCCAAGAGTTAGAAAGGAAAAGGGGATAATATGTGCCAATTGATTTATATGCTAAAATACTGTGCCCTAAAATAATGAATTCAGCTTCTAAAATACTTCAACTTACTCCCTGGGATAGAATTGAGTGAATATACTTCTTAGATTTCTTATGGAAACCACTGACTCATTGTGGTCAAAATTTGTGTGGGTTTTGGCAACCATCTATACAGTAGGAACAACAGTTTCAGTGACAAATGAATGCTTTTGTGGATACACTCGTCTATAAGCAAGAATTGAAATCACAAAATCTTAGAGTTGGATAGATAATTTAGTCAAACTTTTTAATTCTTGTAAGAATTCCCTTTAAAACATGCCTGGTTCTGCTTGAATGTCTTCGTTTTATTGTTTCCTGCAATCTTTCCTCATTTGTTCTAGTTCTGCCTTTTGGAGCCAAGAAGAACGTATTTTGTCCACAATAATTCCTCATCCGTATTTACAACCTTTTGATATTTGGAGACAACTATTATTTCCAAGTCCTCCCCTAAGTCTTCTCTTTTCTGGGCTACACATTGTGAGTTCCTTTAACTGCTCCTCATAGAATCTAATTTTCAGAGGCATCTACACTTCAGTTGCCTCCCCTAGTTTTTCAGGCTCTCCCTTAAAGTGTAGTGCTTAGAACTGAGCACAATATTCCAGAGTACAGCAGGACTGCTCTTCTCTTTTTTCTTAACACACTAATTCTATTAGTGCAGCTTCCATTTGCATTAGCTTGTTTTGGCAGCTACAACACACTGTTGGCTCAAGTAATTATTTTTCACATGAACTTGTAATCCTAAACCATTAGAAGGTCTGGAAGGGATATTAGAGATGGTCTAGTTCAACTTCCTCCTTTTACGATTAAATTGGAATCCAGAAACAGGAAGCGACTTGCCTAAGATTATGCAGTGGTGGATTTGGGAGTAGAACCTAGATCTCCTGATTCTATTCTAGAGCTCTTTCTAATGACTCTATAATGTCTTACCTAGCCTATGCATGCAGAGTTGATTTTTTAGTCTAATTACAAGATTTCACAGTTATTGCTATTATAATCTTTTATGAACAGATCTCTAAAGAACTAACACTATCAACCACAATTAATAGAACAGCTGCAAATTACTAATAATAGAACAAAATCAAAATAGCATTGAGGTTTCATTGGATACTCAGCAAACTGGCAAAGATGAAAAAAGATGGAAATGGTGAATGTTGGAGATTTAGAAAAATGAGTGCATCACTAATACATGTTTGTTCTTCCTTTACCATCATGAGGATTATTCTCTTTAATAGAGGAGACAGAAATAATGAAACCATGTTGAGGTGATGAAGATGACAATGATAGCTGACATTTATATAGTGCTTACTATGTACCAAGAACTCTGCTAAGTGCTTTACAATTATTATCTCATTTGATCCGCACAACCACCCTGGAAAACAAGGGCTACAAATGAAAAAACCAAGGCCAAGAAAGGTTAAGTGACTTGCCCAGATAGTAAATGTTTAAGACTGGATTTGAACTCAGGTCTTCCTGATTCTGGGCTGTATCCACTACAGGGCTTCTTAAACTTTTTCCACTTGTAACAGCTTTTCACATTTTGGTAGTATTTGTTGGTGTTGCATGGCCTGAGGCCATGTGCAAGTAAAGTGTTCATGCTTTGTGTTCAGAACCAAGGCTGCAGTGAAGTTGCCCAATGTGACATGGGCAAGCATGGCCAGAAACACCTTAGATTCATTACATGTTTCAGTTTGAATTAATTTTTAGTTGTTGTGTGTTCAGAAACTGTTTACTGTTGCCAAATTTTTCAAGATCCTACATAGGATCCCGACCCATGGTTTAGGAAATACTATATGACTGTATTGTTAATGTATTTTTTTACTTGATGGGAAGATCTTTCCCATCCATTAATAGGCCCATGTGACCTGCTTAAGTCACATGAGCCTGGGTCATGGGAGCTGTGATGCCCTCTGACCCTGAAAAAGTGTATATACACTCAGAGGTTGGCATTTTGCTTTGGGTCTTACTCATGGGAAGAGTGTTTGTGTGATGTAGCCAGATGAGATTCTGGGTAGCTGTTAAGGAGTCCCCGGCTTTGAAAATCCAGATGTTGGTGCTTCTCTCTCTGGTATGTATGTATTGCTTTTGGTCAGACAGTTAGAAGCCTGTCTGTTGCTTTGTGTTATTTTCTCTGTTTGTAATTTCTGCTTGTAGTTTCTGTTTGCATTTGCTCTGAAGTTCAGGGTGCTGACTTCTTCCCCTGAACTAAGTGAATATATATGTATGTTTAATTAAAGTAAGATTGTAAACCCCTTAAAGTTGTTTTCCTTAGAAAAGCAGATCAAAGGACCTTGCTAGCAGGCCTCCTGTGGGCTGCACAGCAGCTGCAAGTAACACTGTTGGTTACAATGCCCCGTATGAAACAGGATCAATTCATCAACACTAGAATCCTTGTACTAGAGTCAGAAGAGACCTCAAAGACCATCTAGGCCAATCATTTATAGATAAGAAAACTGAAGTCTCTGGAGGGGAAATGATGTGCCCATGATCACATTGGTAGTAAACATCAGAATAGGATCTGAACCCACCTTTTCTGGCTCAAGAAAAAGTGCTCATTCCATTTACCACATAGAATTATTCCTGTTTGCTGACACATTATCAGTGAATTGACTTGCTAAGCCTCAAGTAAGCTGTGGAACTGATACGGGGAAGACAGAAAGGGAAAAGCTCTAGTATGCAAGCTATGTGACAACAGGAAGGTGAGACACTGGAGAGAACACTGGCCCTGGGGTCAGGAAGAACTGAGTTCAAATCCAACCTCAGGAGACTTACTGGCTAATTGACCTTGAAGAAATCACTTAATTTTTGTCTGTGTCAGTGTCCCCAACTGTCAAATGGGTATAGAAACAGCACCTACATCCCAGGGTTGTTGTGGGGATCAAATGAGATAATACTTATAAAGTGCTTAGTGATAATATATATATATATAGTGGTAAAATATATATATATATATATATATATATATATATATATTTAATAGATAATATAAGTGCCTGACACATTGTTGATGCTTAATAAATGCTTATTCCTTTCCCTTTCTCTTTTCTCCTTCCTTTCTCAGCTCCTTTAACCCCATCCTTGAGCCAATGAAGTAATAGTTACAGTAGCTTAGAGTGGAGGAAAGAAATGACTGAAATTGATTCAATATGGTCTTTTAAGGGAAAACATTCCAGACATTGAAATGGTAACCAATCACTGGATCCTGTATAGTTTTTACTTTCAAATGTTTTAGAATGATCATGCACCTATAACCATTCAGAAGAATGTGTGATTTAGTGGAAAGAATAAGACCTTGTCATTTAGTCATAAGTCCGATATAACAGAAATGAGCCAGGCTCATGTTGTCTTTAAACAAAGCCTCTTTCATGGTATGATATATGAACAACAATATACGGCAATACAAAAATAGTGGGGTTATATTTATCTGTTGTTATTATTAATAATAGTTAATATAAATTAGTTCATAAGTGGATAAAATAGGAAAATAAAGAAAGAGAAGGAGAAATGGGAGAAGAGAGGAGGACATGAAAGGGATTCAAACTGAGGAGGGGGAAACTTGCCTCTTTTCTATGGAGTGAGAGGAGGGGAAATTCCAAAGACCAAGATGGCAGAGCAGAAAGAAACAGTATAGCTCAGCTTTATCCCATCACCAAACAACCTGATTACCAAACTGTTCACTTCTTTAGATATTTTTGGGGGAACTGGTGAGGGGAAAAGAAAAAGCCTTAGTGGTAAGAAATCCCCTGAGGGAAGAAAGTCAAAGTGAAGCTGGGGGAAAAAAAGTTTTGCTAAAACAAATCCAATAAAGCTAGGATTAAAAGGGGAAAAATTAACTGGGAAAAAAATTTAGTGGAAAGTTTCTCTGATAAAAGTTCCATTTACAAGATATATATGGAATTGATTCAAGTTAAGAAGAACAAGAGCCATTCTCCTATTGACAAATGGTCTATAAGGACATGAACAGGAATTTTTACAAAAATCTCCAAATCACTAGTAATTAGAGAAATGCAAATTAAAGCAGTTCTGAGATTCTACCTCCTACTCATTAGATTAGGAAATATGACAAAAAAGGAAAATGGTAACTGTGGACAGGACTATGGGAAAACAGGCACGTTGATGCATTGTTGGTGTGCTTCTGAATGGTCACAGCCACTATGGAAAGCAATTTGGAGTTATACTCCAGGTGTTACTAAACAGTTCATGGCCTATAACTCTGCTAGGCCTATATTCAAAAGAGATACAAGAAATAGGCAAAGTTTCCCACATGCAAAAATATTTATAGCAATGTTTTTTGTGGTGACAAAAAAAATCTAGAAACTAAAAGGATGCCCATCAATTGAGGAATAATTGAATGAGTTGTGGTATATGGATATAACGGAAAACTACTGTGCTGTAAGAAATAATATTCTAGATAATTTCAAAGAGACATGGAAACACTTATACAAACTGATTCAGAATGAAGTATGCAGAAGAAGCAGAAGAATTTACACTAAATAGCAATATTATAAAAACAAGTAAATTTGATGGCTTTTATAAGCTATGATAAAGAATGAAATGAGCAGAACCAAAGCAATCTATGTAGTAACAACACTGTAAAGTCAAGGAACTTAGAAAGCTGTAAGAACTATGATCACTTCAACAACCATCTATGATTTCAGAGGAAAGTGATGAAACATATTATCAATAGTGTGCTGGAGCCAGCTTATTCTGTCTCACAAAGCTGATTGTTAAATTTCCAGCATGATTATTCATTTACACATTGGATTGAAATCAGCAAACACAATACATCAGTGCTTGATTTATTGTTTTCTTGATTATCTAGACCAGTACTGTCAGACTCAAATAGAAATGGATCCCTGTTGATCTCATACTGACTTAGAAAACCACAAGTTAAAATCATCTATGTTGTACTGCATTTCAATTTTTTTTATTAAACATTTCCCAATTATATTTTAATCTGATTTAGGCAGTACTCCCCTGAGAGTTTGACACCTACAGAACTTAAGAAAGTGATGAAGAAAATATTAATACTGCAGATTAAACTTAAAAGTGTGTCATGGGTAGATTTTTTTCCCTTCAGAGAGCCAGTTTTTAAACATTTACCACAGTACACCCCTGCGTGCTATCTACCTCCTGACAGACAAGTGGTTGATTTGGAAAAACACAGATGTACATCTAAATACAGGTATAGGTAGAAGCATATGTATGTGAACATTTATGGGTATATGTAGATACCCCCATACTTTTAACACATACATACATATATTTGTGTGTTTATGTGTTTGTGTGTATGTGTCTGTGTTATGCTGAATTTTTCCCCCAATGGAATAGGAGATGAGAGGAGGAGAAAAAAAGATTTTTATTAGCTAAAAAAAGAAAGAAAAATAGAAAGGTAAGGATGTTACAGAAATGGAATTTTACATGTACTTTCACATGAGATCACTTGATTTATTTACACTAGACCTCTCCTGTAATGGGGGTACTCTGTAGATGTTTGTAATATAGAAATAAAATACATTGATAAAGCTTAAAAAAAGGAGAGGAGAGGGCAAGGGGGAGGTAATACCTCTAACATCTATTTTCCATCGATCAGGAGATAGGAAAATTGGAAGTGGGAATAGGAAGGGAAGAGAAGACAGGCAGCAACAGACACCAGCATCCAAAATATAGTCAATTTCTTCACCTTTAAATGAGGGGGCTGGGCTTGATGAATTATAATATCCCTACAGTCTTGTAACTCAGCCTAAAATAGTTTTTGGATTCCAAAGTAAAATTTGAGTGCAATCAATCAACAATAATTTAAGTGCCTTCTATATTCCAGGCTTCATCATGGGTGCTAACACTTGTTGATGTAATTTGGAAAAGAATGATATATTCATTGGAACCCTGTTACATAGGACACTGGAGAAAAGACTCACACTGACAGCATCGGATACTCTTAAAGAATTACATTTGTAAAATCTATACAGAAATGATTCATTTTTGGACTCTCATCATAGTCCTGGATTTCCTTAAAGTGGAAAGAGAAAGGCAACTAAGGAAATTAAAGATGGGAAAAGCAGATGGATTAGCACAAGTCTACAAAGAGAGAATTCATGCTGGAAAACCAATAGTTTTGAGAGCTTTGCAGGATCAATATACATTGTATTGGAAGGAAATAACTTATTAACATTGAAAAAATGACCAGGATAATAATAATTTCCAACCCATGCATACACACACATACACACATATAACATATACACACTTTTCCGTTTATATTAAAAATTATAAGGATCATATATACATGCACTGCATATAGTCTCAATGAGGGTATTAGTAAGAAACAGTCAGGATTTTCCAAATGATATTCTGTTATTAAATTCTTTTTCATACCACAGTTGAGTGAAAACATAGAGATTATGAACTTCCACTTATCATATGTCACTTAGAAGAGAGGTATTTCATTCAGCAGTAAAAAGCTGCCTTCAACCAACATTTCTCTCATCCATATATCAAAACTTTATTTAAGATTCCTTGAAAGATATAACAACGGATACAACTTCTATCCCTAAGTATCAGGTAAGGCATAACATGGGGTAACATGCTTACTAAAGATATCCACCATCATTTCAGGGGCGATCTAACCCAGATTTCAAGTTGAATAGGTACTTCCCATGTATCCTGAGATCCTTCAGATGCTTTTCTTTGTATATGACATTAGGCCGGTTACTATAAGCTGGGGAACATTGCAGAACCTCTTGGAAGAGATTTATAACTCCTCAAAAAAATTGGCCTAACCATTCACAGAGGAAAATCCTGGATGAAGAATGTTTATCATTCAGATTATGACATACATTGGCTAGACAACCTATAGAGCTTTTCTATCAGCCTATACATTTTGGACAGATAGTATAAATAGACAATACATTGGGCCCAGAATTATCTAAAAGGAAGAGTGGATTAGATTCTCTTTGGAGAAGCTCTTTTTTTGACTGCTAAAATTTCTTTTATACACAATTGGAAAAATAAAATGTGAAATAAATAGTACATGTGATTGAGGAAAAAATAAAATAAGAGGAGGAAAAAGGAAATTTAGAACTTCAAATGCTTTCCTTTTTGCTATTCTCTCTTCCCTTTCCAGAATGAATAGATTAGGATACCAATTCTCCCTGTAAGGTCAGGCAAAACACATTTCCACCTCAGCCATGCTGCCTCCAAGAAAAGAAGCATCTTCATTGCAAAATTGCCCATTCATATCCTTTGGCCATTTATCGGTAGAGGAATGTCTTGTATTCTTAAAAATTTCACAAAGTTCTGTATATATTTTAGACATGAGACCTTTATCTGAAAAATTGTCTGTAAAAGTTTTTTCTCCATTTTCTGCTTTCCTTCTTATCTTAGCTACACTTATTTTTTACAAAATCTTTTTAATTTAATTCAATGAAAGTTATCCTGTTTACACCTAACTTTGGTCTCTATCTCTTGTTTCTTCATAAATTGTTCACCTCTCCATAAGTCTGATAGGTAATATGTTCTGTGTTTTCCTAATTTTCTTCTAAAATCTCTTATATCTAGGCAACATATCCATTTTGACTTGATCTTGATAAATGGTGTAAGATATTGGTCTGTGCCCAGTTTCTGCCATTCTACTGTCCAGTTTTCCCAACATTTTTTTTAACCAAATAATGAATTCTTTTCCCCAAATCTTAGGTCTTTACACTTGTCAAATACAAGCTTATTATGTTTATTTGCTCCTGTCAGTTGTATGTCTTCTCTATTCCATTGATTTACCTTTCTATTTCTTAGCCAGGACCAGATAGTTTTGATAATTACTGCCTTATTATACAGTTTAAGATCTGCTACTGTTAAACCTCCTTCCTTTGTTCATTATTGCATTTCATATGCTTAACTCTTTGTTTTTCCAAATGAATTTTATTATTTTTTTCTAATTTAAAGTTGTAATTACTATTTGTAAATTACCCTCCATCTTATTTTGACTCACTATTTTCCTTCTCAAGCTTACCTGATAGGATTACCTTCTCTTCTTCCCTTACCCTTTTATTTCTTATTTTCACCATCCTTCTAAAAACCTCTCCCTTATCTGTTTACCATCCCCTCATCTTAATCTATATACACTTCTAAAAGTCACTCCCTCACACCAATTTGCTCACCTCTCTACAAGTTCCATAGTTTTCTCAACCTCTTGAGATGTATACGTGGTTTCCTCTTCAACCCAGGTGACAGTTAGGTTCCAATATTAGCAGCCCTGCTCCCCATCTGCTTCCTCTGTATTAGTTTTTCCTTTCATGCCCTGTTTTCATGGGATAGTTTCCCCTTTTATCTTTTTCCTAACTCATTTTGTTTCTTATAGTCACCTCATCATAGACAACTCAGCCCCAAACTTTCTTTCAAACTACATTAGTAATAATAAGTTTTAAGAATAGCCCTCCTGCCCTACTCCTTTTTCTTGTATGTATTCATGTCTTCTCTGTCCTTTGATCCATTCTTTTCTGTCACTTTCTTTTAGGTTTCCCATGTCTGAGGATGGGATGGGGCATACTCTGGAATCCTTAATGTTCAACATCAATCTGGCTTTCCAGGATTAGTTTTTGATGCCACGCTTGGCTGTACATGGTCTATGATCTCAAGTCTGTCCACAAGGCTGAGACACCCCATCCTCAACTTGTGGAGCTCTGGATAGGCATCAAACCAGATGGAGAAGAAGGAGCCCTGAGGGCCAGGGATGGGCCTTGGTTGGGCAGGCTGTTCCCAGCTTACAAAACCCATCTATACAGGGATGGTGCCCCAGCATATGTAGCCATCCAGCCATACACCCAGTGAGCTCCTTGGCAGGCCTGGCTGGGACATGGTGAGGAGTGGTGCAGAAGACCGCGGCATTGGGGATTGTCCTTGTTCTTTAGCAGCTGCCTACGAAATGATTCCAATCTGGGTGCTGGTGACCCAAAGCAAGGGGTGGAGTATTAGAGGACAGCAGGGCAGGTGAGCCCCTCTTCTGCTCCGGCAGCAGTCCCATGGCCAGGAAGCAGTTCGAGTGGGCTAAGATCTGATCTCCCTTAGCTGGGGTGGCTTTGGAGCTGAGGAACTGGGCTGCCAAGTCTGGTTTAGATTCCGTGTGCGTGGGTCCTGAGTGAGGAGGGGAGAGGTTGGCTCCACGGGTCCTGTGTTTCAGCATGTGGCACCGGCTTAGAGCTGGCAGGGCTCCACAGACCTCTGCCTCCTGCAGTACCCTGACACCTGACCTGGGTTTGAGGTCGGCTGGGGCTGGGGGTAGAAAACCTGAGGAGTCCATAGAAGTGGAGAGCCAAACTCTACATGGCTCAGGAAAAGAGAAACTCTTTTAATGACCTAAAATTTCTTCTAGAAACAAAGGCCTTTCCTACCAATACCAATATCCTATTAATGTTATTATGTGACTGAGAGTCGTGAAACATTACAGCCTCCAAAGAATTAAAAATCAATATCTCACAGAAGGCAATGGTGAGGAACATGAAGGGTATGAGAATGTTGAGGGAGAAATGAATGCCAGGGATGTAGGAATCCCAAACCAAAGTTCCCAGGTCACCTGGAATGAATTCGTGGACCTAAACATTCTTTAAGTCAAGGAGGCAAAGATTTATTATGCTTTACGTAAATAAAGTGGGAAAGAGTTCTTGGGGAACCTGCAACCATACAGGGCTACAGGGAAAGTTTTTAAGTACAAGATTTAGGGGTGAAACTGGTCAATTAGGTGTTTTGGGGTGGGATTAGGGAGTGGTTAAGGCATGATTAAGGGGTAGTCAGTTCTTAAAGGAACTTGCACTTTTTGTATCTACTGTGCAGGTATCTTACCCAGAGTTCACTGGGAAATAGCCCAAAGAGGGACTAGGAGGAGGTGTGGTTTTGCCTGTGAACATCACTAAGTCACCAAAAGTTCAGGGCTGACTGGGAATATCCAGGTGGACTCCATCACATGTCTTGTTAGACAAGATTAATGTAAGAGAGTATACATTTGACTATGTCTAGGATTTGCGTTAGACTCAGTGTATCATCTGGAAATCAGTCTATAATTGGGCATAGCTGCTTACTGAGGAAGAAGCAGAGATAATTTTGGGGCACTCTGCCCTTTAGCTAGAGAGAGAGAGACTGCTAGGGCCAATGCTTTGAAGGTAGGGAGAGATGTGCTTTTAGAACTGGAGTTCAGGCACAGACAGCCAAGCAGAGGCTAAGGGGAAATGAGATGTTAGAATTAGGGTCCAAGCACAAGCACCCCACGAAGAATGCTGCAGCAGGAAGTAAACCAGGCACTCTAAAACACCAGAGCAAAGGAAGACAAGAAGGAAATTACACGAGTGAGGGAGAAACATGGAGGGTTCATGTGCTCCACTGATATCCTTGTTGTGAATAGAAACAGTTACTCTGTAAAGCCAGAAAAAAATGCCCTCATTGATGAGATCATAGATCCATTTGACAATGTCTCAATGGGACAAAATTGGAAATTAAACACACTTGTCAAGAAAGAGGACTAATATCATCAAAATGATTTCTTCCTGCAACAACTACAGATGATGTGATAGGTGCAGAATATTTGGAAATTAGAAAAAGAAATAACCAGGTTTGTTATATGTATGTGTATGTATGTGCTCCTATTCTAGTAGATTGCAAAGATTCTATTTTAAGTGTGTATTGTATCACTGTATGTGATAGTTATCTGGAAACATTGAAATGGCTCTGTTGGCTTTCTTGGAGATTACTTTTATATTCATTAGAAATCTTGAATCATTAGCAACATGAATTTACTGGAACTGTCCCATCAGTTCTGGTAAACTGGACCATGAAAACATTAGGGGGAAATGGCTATTGTATCAACAAATTAGAAATTATGTCAGTAAAATATATCTTCATATTCATAAATAATGCCTCATGTAGGCAGAATTTTTTTAGATTAAACTTAGAAAATGTTGTTTTGTTTAATGTTGGTTTCACAGTGGACGCAGGAAAGACTCACTCAAAAATGAGAGCCACTATCATATCAGAAATATTTTGAAGTCCTCTATCATGTTGACAACATTCTTTTCATTATTATTTATCAGTGTACTTCTACAGACCAAGATAACTCCATCAAAAATAAAATTCTAAACTTCTATTATGAAAATGTTAGCCCTTCTTTAACTATAGTGGGACAAAGGAAAGGCTGAAATAGAATAACATATTCATATATGAATTCTAAAAAGATGCCTATTCCCTAAAACATTTATTCATTTTTCTTTGCAGAATTAAACATGAGCTGTTATACAAAAAGCCACATACATTCAGATAAGCATTTTTCTGTAGGCTCCACGTCAGCTCTGAGAATTACTCACTCATTTATCACTTTGCTGAACTCGTCACTCTTCTGCTCAAGAACCTTCAGTGGCTCCTATTGCCTTTCAAACAAAATACAAACTCCTGTATTTGGTATTTAAAACCCTTTATATTCTGACTGCTGCATACTTTTCCAGGCTTATTGAACATACTTCCCTTTATGCATTCCAGCCAAATTGCCTATTATTTCATCCTTTATACAACCTTCCATCTCTTGTACCTGCGTCTTTGTATGGGCGATTCTAGATAGCTATAATGCTTTCCCTCCTCACCTTTATCTCTTTGAATTCATGGCTTCCTTCAGTGTTCAACTCAAGTATGACCCTCTACAAAAGGGCCTTCTTGATCTCACAAGTTTCTAGAGCCCTCTCCTTAAGAAATTCCTTTTTATCTTTGTATACCTAACATATTTATTTACTTGGGGATATGTTGTTTCTTCTAGTAGAATATGAGGTCCTTGAGGGCAGGCATTCTTCTTTTTCTGTTCTTTTCATTTATTTTTGTCTCCAGAAGGTAGCTTAGTGCTTGACCCACAATAGGTGCTTAATAAAGGTTTTCGAGTAGTTTAACTCTATTGTTCTTATATTGGCCAGATAATATAAATATGAAATTAAGCAATTAACAGTTGGCAAAAAGATAGATTAGTCGTTCTTGTTTAAACATGCTTAGGAATGTAGCCTATTAAAAAGCATATAGGATATTCACACATTTGTACCACACCTTCCTTTTAACTTTGTGAGAGGGTACATATGTCAGAGGATTATACAAAAAATTGTATAACATTCCCATTCCTTTTTTTCAATCATAGTTATAACTTTGGAAGCAGCCTTAGAGACCTTGAGTCCAAGCCCTAAACTTAAAAACATGAGGAAATTAAAGTATAGATATGTGGTACGACTTGTCTAGATCACATAGTTAACTAATTAATAGCAGAATCAAGATTAGTACCTGTAACTTGACTGCTAGTCTATTTTTATTTTTTTCTACTTAATCGATTTTATTTTTTCCAATTATATGTTTGACTACAGGTCTAAATAGTGCGCTCTCTATATAGGGTAATGAACAAAGTATTCATTTAACAATTTAAAAGCTCTTTTCTTGAAAATGATAAAGATAATCCCTTAGATACAAAGAGCATTCTTGAAGAGCACAAAGGTCAGAAATTTAGGACCCTGTATCTATGAAGAGAGAGACATTGCAGCTTAAATATTTGGAATTGTGGCTTTCTCCCTGGATTGCTATGAAAAAAGACTGAACTCTGTATTTTGGAATCAAAGAAATAACTCTAAAGAAGAGTACTTCCCTCTCTTCAAAGCAAACAGAAAACAGATGGGATAATAGTCAAGTGATAAAACACTATATGCTATAATATTGATTGCTTTTGGTAGAAAGCAAGCAAGCGTGGTGATATACTGTCTTTTCCCCTTTGAGTTATTTGTCAAACCGACTTGGGCTGTGTCTACACAATGCCCAGCATTCAGAATTTTCCTAATATCTGGGTTTAGGCCTCATGCAGACACAGCATTAGGCAAACTGCACCCTTCATCATGAGACCTTAGGGAGACCATTCATGTAATTAAAACATTCTATAAACCATAAAATCAGTAGCAGTGGCCACAGGATTTTATTTCTTGTCAGAGAAATAAATAGCCCTGGCTAGGCCTCCCTAAATTTTTCACCTAAAGACCTACCATAGAAAGCTTGTATGAACTGTGTTCGCATATCAGCTACTTGATCATATATAAAGAGCCAGAGATTGAGGATATACAAATGTAAATTATTCTAGATGACCACAACCAAATGAAAGGGAAGAAAAGCATCTGTCTGGGCTAGAGGAAATTTAAGTATCTAAAATAAATACATGAGTCTGGGCACCTTAAGGAACTTGGGTTGTTCAGTGACTGAAAAAAAAACTCTGATTTACAGTCAGTTTGTGACCTTTACAGCTTCCACTTCCTCTGCTTGTCTTGCTGGTGTTCTGTTAAACAAGAAAAGCGTTGTGACCCATAATTGCGGGCAGATTCACAGCAGGTTTGGAGGAGCTTTTTTAGCGCTGGTGTCCGAGTGGCTTCCATCTGCTGCTGCCTTGTGTGCTTCCCACAGGGGGACCAGGCTAATTTTTCAGTCAATTAGCAGAAGGGCTGCTTTTGTTCTCCAAGTGTACCCCCTGGGCTCTGCTTACACTCTGGACTCAGCATTCAGATATATGTTTGGAAAAAAGCATATTGTGTTGTTGTTGTCTTTTTTTTTTCCATGACCTTTGTGACACTGTTGGGCAAATGCCGTCTCTAGTAATCCCAGGGACTTGAATTAAGACTCAAAGGCAATGACTTTGTGGGTTTTGTTTCCTTGGAGGGAAGGAGAGGGTGTTTTAAAAAACAAACTACCTGACATGTAGTCAAAGAATTAATGTAGGTTAATTCAAGGTTGGTTTTTTAAAAATTTGTTTTGTTTTAGATTTTTTTCTTTGTGTCATTACTCAAAAGAGGCTAGAGTTGAGTAGACACAGGAAATGGATGATAAAATAGATTTATTACACAAATAGCTCCCTATTCAGTGTTTCAATCCTGACATTCGACCAGTCTAGGTGGTTTAGGATGGTATAAACATGCTTCTTTCAGTTTTGAGTCATCCTCTTCTTGTGCCAGACCAATAAGACTATACAAAGTGGAAAGTGGAAAAGATTGGGTCAGGTTTATTCTCTGACTGAACTGTGGGATAAACAATTCAAAGTGGACCCTTAAGCCCATTGTAGAGTGAATCCAAAATGCACAATTGTCCCTACCTTCTCTAGTAAATTTGAATATATAACCTGAAGTCCCTCTAGACCTAAACTACTTTTGAGGGAGAAAGGGATAATATTTTACAACTCATCTGACCAGATGCTACTTGATCTTAGCCCACAGAAGAGTGGTTCAAATGGTGTGTGAATTACTGACTGTGATCATTTCTTTTGCATAAATTCAATTTCAATTTGTTCCAACAAACATTTATTGTGTGACTACTAAGGTGAAAGCACCATTTGAAAAACATTGGGGTTTGAACATTTAACATCTAAGAACAAACAACTAGTGGACTTTCCAAAGTCAATGTAATCATTCAAAATCTAATTATTAGCAACCAAATTTCATTAACTGAATTTTATATTCAGCATACATTTTGTGGGTTGACATATGTTTGCAATATATAGAAATAAACCCTCTATTTGCTTGTGTACTCTTTCTACAGAGGTCTATAAATTTAAATCAGGAGCTGGCCCATATATTTTTCCAAAAATGAGAGCAGTCTTTTCCTTTACTAGTGCTAAATATGACCAGAGACCAACAATACAGCTTGACTTATTCTTTAGAAGAAAAGGAAATATTTACAAGGATTATGCTGATATTTGGTACTGATATGCTGATTTATATTTCCAGTGGCAAGTATTAATAATACTAATTCCATTAAGCATACCTGAATTAAATGTGGCTATGAGAATATTGAAGCTCCCCATATCTCAGAAATTTCTCCAATTCTGAGACCATACTTGTGTCCTGATCAGGTACAAACACTATTCTAATCATATGTTTAGCTTCTATGTTGGGCCTTGGTTAGTGCTACTCTGGAGGAGTCAAGTTTTTTTTTTCTTTCCTTCTCTCTGTTCCACAATCGTTTTGCTACTTTTACTGCAGGATGTCAAGCAAGTTCGGCTTTCCGTAACCTTTCATCTGCCCAGCCTCTTGGCTATATCTTTCTATAGTTAATAAATATACTTTTCCTCAGTGTTAAGCAATAAAATATTCACTGGGTCTGAGCTGGGGTTAACAGATTTCTGAAAATTTTATTGCGTGACAGCCTGTCCTGCATAATCCCCTCAGCTGTCTCATGTTCTGGGGCAGGAATGATCTTATGTGTCACTCTAATAGTCTAGAATTACACTTGTATCACTGTCACCAGCATATGGGGCTGTGTATACCCCTAGGCCCAGCTCCCTCTCTTTCACGGCATTTAAAATGATAACATTTGGCAAAGCCAGTTTTGACAGAAAGTGAACTCTCCTTTCCGCATTTGTGACAAAGCCAGCCACCAGAGGCCTGACACCGAGCAGCCAATCATCATACTCTTTACTGGATAATGATAGTGGGTTTCACTCATCTTAATAACTGCCTCTGTGCAAAGGGAGACTTGAGTGCAAGTCCTCACTTAATTATACAGTCTCCATCTGAAGTACTTTATTCATGGGAGGGCTTCAGCCGTGCAGGCATTATCAGAATTCTCCTTTTCCAACCCCTATGACTAAGTATATCGATTGCATGGCCAGTAATGGGGGCAGCCAGGATTTAAGGAAGATAATACCTAGAGAAAGGGACACTGTCAGCCTTCGCCCAAAGGGGAGGAAAGGGAAGCAGTGTGAGGATACCACCGCATGCCAACATCATTCTGATGAGGGCTCTGAATTCATTACCATGCCAGACCCCATTTATACTAATGGTTCATGGGGAGGGGAGCAATAATGATATTAGTGACACTAAATAAAAAGGAAAAGAGAGCAGATTGCAGAAGAACTACACCATGGACCAGATCTGCCAATTTATGGTTCTGAAAGAAATAAAACACAGACATAATAGCTCCATCCAGCACTTGTTGCTGGCAAGAATAATGAATGTCATTTGATGATGAAGCCACCTTTGCCACAGCAACCCTGCTGTCACAATTTAGATGAAAGGGAGATGGCAGCTGGCCATCGTGTCATCTTCTAGGAGCACTTAGTTCTTTGACTTTCCTGCTGCTTTTTCCCTTTCCACCCTACCTGTTCTGACTTGGCATTCATTTCCTTCTAGCTCAGGTTTCTGTGTGTGTATCCTACTTTGTAAAATGGGAATGATAATACTGGTCCTCCTTTTTCACAGGGTTGTCACAAAGAAAGCGTTTTGTAACCATGAAGCCCCGTAGACGGAAAGGTGAGTTGTCATTATTCAGCCGGTAAGGCTTGCTTTGAGTAACTAACTCCTGGGCTTACAAGTCCTGTGGCCTGAAGAATGATGACATAGCAATCCTCATCAGAGAAGCTGTCCTTGGTGCTTGGAATTTGGGAAACGCCTGACAGTTTGCCCTCCCAATTTGGAGAGGTTGGAACTGACAATGATGGATATCTACAGGTGCAGGTATAACTCAAAAACCCAAAAGGCCACTTTGCACTGTGCACCACTAAAGGTTTCCTTTTGGTTTCAGGCTGTGGTTCCTTTTTATAGCAGCTGATGCAATTGTCAGTTACATTTCTTAGACTTGGTATTGGTTTCATCACTTTTCTTTTAAAAAAAAGAAAATAAAAAAGACATTTTCTTCTTGATTGGATGGGCCATGGCTCTGAACTGGAGTAGCATTTCTTATATCTTAATGTCACTATAAAATCAGAACCTACTAACAGACATCACAACTGGCTTCAGGAGCTGATATAACAGCAACACCCATTGGCCACACTTCACACTAAGTGGCAAGACAGGGCACCAAGAGCAAGAGGTTAAAATGCAGCCAGTGTCAATTGTCTAGCCCAGACACAATTTTCTATCTGCAGCTCTGCTGGGCTTCTACTCTGGGAACAACATGTGCTCCCCACCCTCCCCCAGAATAAGCTGATCACCCGAAATATTTCACCATGCTGATGACTCAGGTTTGGATACTCTGCACCTTCTCAATTCATCCTCAGTTTCTTCTCCCTTCTGATTGGAAGGCTGGAGAGTGCAGCACAAAACTCCTGCCAAAGCCTTCCTTTATAGAGGGCTCACAGCCTTCCTGGTAACTCTATTCTCTATCAGCAGCAGTGTCTGGCTTTCACTCCATGGAAGAACCTGCCCCTATGTGGGCTACCCCTTGGTACTACTGCTTCCAGCTTCCTTTTGTGTGTTGTCTTCCCCTATTATATTGTAAGCTCCTTTACGGAGGAGACTTTTCTTATATGTATCTCTAGGGCTTAGCACAGTGCTTGTCATATAGTAGGTACTTAACAAGTATTTATTAAATTGATATAGTGCATTGATTGCATATATTATAAATTTATGCTACAGACACTCACCTGGCCATTCATGGCTGCTCACAAATCTTTTTATTGTTTCTCTAATGAAACACTGGCATTGCATACCTTATGTTATAAGGAAAATGTTTTGCAAATGATGCCTTGCACATAATAAGTGCCTAATAAATGTTTGCTGAATTGGATTGGATTGAAAGAAATCTTAAAGTATGAGTTATTATCAATTCTAACCCTTTATCTGTGATGCCAATGGCACAAAGTGCTTGGGCTATTATTGAGGAGGTGCCATAATTCTCTTTTCTCTGTCTCCTATCAATCAATCAGTCTTTATTAAGAGCCAGGAATATGTCACGAGCTATGTAGGCATACCAGGAGTAGCAAGACAAAAATGACATAGATCCTACTCTATATGCAATCTAAACTAAAAGGGTCTTATAGTCTATTAAGGGAGACAATACTTGTTTGTGTGAACATAGTTATATACAAAATTAATACAAGATAATTGTGATGGGGAGGGCAGTAGTAGTAGTGAATCTTTCAGGAAAAGCCTTATGTTGAAGGTGGTATTTAATATGAGCTTTGAAAGATACTAAAGATTCCTATAAGCAGAGGTGAGGAAGAAATGCATTTTAGTTATGAGAGATAGCCAGTACAACACATAGAGACAGGAGATGGAAGTATGTGAGAGGAATAACAGGATGGCCAGTTTGGTTCGAGTGTGTTATGACGAAGGGGAAAAATTGACTATCAGGTTGGACTGGCAGGTCAAGCCAGTTTGTTTATATCAAACAAAGTTAACTTTATATCCTAGAGGTAATAGGGAACTCCTAGAGTTGATTGCATTGGGGATTGAAATGGTGTTAGGGGGATGAAATGAGGCACTCACAGGTCATTTAACAGTTAACAAAAGGAAATTCTCTTAGCCCTAACCCAGAAAGGATATTCAAAAAGGATACAATAGGACTTTGGTCAGGTAAATGAAGACCCTCTTCATCTTTATATTAAAACACAGCTGGTCAGCAGGTCAGGATGTGGTGACTGACAGGTTCTTGGGATATCTGCCGAGTCTGAAGGGCCCTATCTCCATGTGGGTGGATACTTTAATGCCCTTAAGTGGTTGGTTAGCCAATCAATATTGCCAGAGCCTACCAATTTGAGCTTTGTGCCACCCCTAAGCCAATCAGGTACTTGATTTAATTGTCTATTAGTGAAAAAGTAACCTAACCTATATGGGAGGGCTGGAGAGTGATTGGATAGGGGGGAGATCTAGAAATATTGGTCCTACCAAACTTATGCTTTCGGAAAATGTAAAATCTTGGGGACCATCTCTTAACTGCATTGTCCAATGCATTGGCATCGACTCTATATCTCCAAAGATGGAGACCATAACATATCTAAGAGAATGTTTTATTGATATGAAGCATTTATGTACTCGCCAGTTGTTGTTGTTGTTGAATCGCTTCGGTTATGTCCAACTGCCCATGACCCCATTTGGGTTTTCTTGGCAAAAATATTAGCATGGTTTGTCATTTCCTTTTTCAGCTCGTTTTACAGATGAAGAAACTTCAGCAAACAGGGTTAAGTGACTGATTTAGTCTTGGGCATAAGTTCGGCCCTACTTTAATATGGCCTAAGATTGCATTTTTTTTCTGTTATAGAAAATTGTTGTCTCAAATTGATCTTTCAGCCCACTAAGAGCCCCCGGATCCTTTTTTGACTGTCTATGCAAATCTTGCCACATTTGTTAAGTTGACATTTTGAACCAAAGTGAAAAAATTTTTGGAACCTGACTCTGGCATAGCTATTCCTTAAAAAGTTCATGGTTAAAGCAGCCAAGTTCCCCTTACTTATTCATAATGAAGACATTAGGAACAATACACCCCTTGTTTTTGGAACTCATTTCTTTATTTTGTACTATATAGAAATCACTGGCACATACTCCATATTGAGTAATGGTAACCAAAATCTGGTCATATAATCTATGGCAGTAGATTATATTACTGAATCCAATGGTCTTTCCCTGTAATTTCTTCATTTACTTAACCTTTTTTTAGTATTTGATAACTGTAGACTAGTCTTTCCTTCCAATTATATTTTCCTTCCTTGGATTCCATGAAGCCACATTCTCCTGGTTCTGCTCCTACCTTTCTAATAACTCTTCCTCCAGCTTTTTTTTTTAATATTTCCTCTTGCTCCTCAGGATCCTTCAGAGTAGGTATTCTTCAGATTTCTATAGTCTACTCTCTTCTCATCTCTATACACTCTTTTCCTTGTCAATCTCATTTATTTGCATGGCACCTAGGTTCAACTATCATCTCTCAAATGATTATCTTTAGCTCTGACCCTCCTCATTAGCTCCACTTTCCTACTAGACATTGCCACCTGTATCCTCTAATAGTATCTCAAAGAAAACATTTATCATAAATCTTTGTCTCTCAAACAGATTCTTATATCTGCTTTTACATATAATCTACCTTTCCAGGTCATTTTTGAGGAAAGCATTTTGCAAACCACAAAACACTATATATATATATATATATATATATATATATATATATATATATATATGAATTATTGTTTTAATTGAAACCACTATTCATCCAGTTACACATGCCTGAAATCTTGATGTTTTCTTTTTCTCTTTACTGTTATTTCTTCTATTGAGTTAATTACCAAATCCCATTAATTTCTTCCTCTATAATCACTCTGAATCAATCCCACCCCCCACTTTCCATTCCCACTGCTACCTTCTAAATCTAGGCACTCATTAGCATCTCTCTGGACTATTACAATAGTCTCTCAATTAGTCTTCTAGCTTTCAATCCATAATTTACACCAATGCCAGAATCCTGTATGTTCACATCTGAACATACTACCCCTCTGCTCAAAATCCTATTGTTTTCTAATGAAAAGTAAGTAGTAAAATTCTTTATAGATTCTGATGCCAAACTACTTTTCTGACCTTATTTAACACTACTGTCTGCTGTATAATCTCTACTGTATTTTAGTTGATCTGTGCGCTACCTTTTGTACTCAGCCTCCTCTTTTTCAAGGCATCTTAATGCCTGGAATAGATTCCCTCCCTACTTCATACTCCGTGCCTATCCTCTATAGCTAACTGTGAAAATGTCACAGATTCTTTGAGAAATAGTTCAAAAGCTACCTCTTTCACAAAGCTTTCTCTTATTTCCTCAGTAAAATGATTTTTCTAATATCAAAAAGTTCAAATAACTTAAATTAGAGATTTCTCCATATAGTCAACCTGCTCTTTTAAGATCTAGGAGACTGGAGAAATATTTGTTTTGCAATTCTGTTTTGTTCATTCCACTTCTTAATAATATAACTTTAAATACCCATCTGACATCCTGATGCCCATAATTCTGGGTTCTTGTGAGGCTTGAGGGACAGATGGCACTAATAGGAGTGTTAAGGCTTGTGAAATTGAACAACTACTAGTCATAGGAAATGAGAGGCAGGCTACTCTCAAAGAGGTGGGGAGAATGAATGGACTAACTCA
Organism: Trichosurus vulpecula; assembly: GCF_011100635.1. Lineage (NCBI taxonomy): Eukaryota > Metazoa > Chordata > Mammalia > Diprotodontia > Phalangeridae > Trichosurus > Trichosurus vulpecula. The sequence continues at coordinate 354,483,131 of NC_050573.1, forward strand.
AAAGCTGGATCCAGTTCACAGACATGAACAAGCCTAATATTTATTCAAGTCTTAATTGAAATGATTGAGTCCCCAATATTGAATAATCTATCATTTTTTCAAAGCTTGCTCATGAGTAGTAGCTGTTTGCAATTTTGTCTTAGGTTTATGCATGAAAATCAAATGGCTGGAGATACATAATGAACCCTTTGGATCATTTTTAGCAGCTAATCAACATAGTGACAGCCCTTTGGTTTAATACCAATGTGGTGTCATTCTATGAAGCACTCTAGAACAGATGATGAATTTGAATCAGGGATTAAAATATGCATCTACACATATGTGCTCTGAGGTTTTAAAAATAAGCAATGAGTTGTTAGTTATGTGCACATTGAATTTCAAACAAGCCCCTGTAGGCCCCACTGCTGCTGGTTAGAACTTGAAAGCTAGTCTCCATTATTTACACTGAGGTTTTAGATCTTTTTAAAAGCAAAGCAACTGAAAAAATCTTAAAGGATTTTGTTCAGTGTTTTTTGCAGCTGATTTCTCCTCTCAGTTGAAAAGAATTATCACTGTATTCATCAGAAAACTCTCAACTTTAGCTAACTTAGGTCTTCATACTTGATTAAATCTTTAACAGGTGTCTGTGAAATTTAGACTTTCATGCCTCCGAATGCTGAAGATTGAACTGCTATGTTTAGCCATTCCATCAAACTAGATATAGCTTTTATAGCCAATGAAAGTCAAATGGTTATTTTGGGCTCTGGCCTGCTTCAATCAATGTAAACATTTCTATGCATAAAAAGAAAGTGATAGGTTATATACAAGGTGTGACAATGTAATGAGACTTGATTTTTAACAAACACACCAGAACTTTACATCCAAATGAGTAGTTGTGCCTTTCAGAGTAGTCACCTTGGGATTACCTTTAGATCCTAGAACTGATTTAAAAAAATGTTTTCAATAGTGCAAGTATTTGCCTTTTAACAGTGCATTTGATTTATGGAAAAAGCCAAAAGAACTTAAGGACTGAGTTCCGTGTGTAAGGTGGATGATTAAGTTGGACAGAACCCCCCACCCAAAGATAAAATTTGTGCCAAATTTCAGAATAATAAAGGATCTCAGAGTTTATATGGCCCAGCCTCTGTCTAAATAGGCATAGTAGGATCATAAATTTTCAGATGGAAGAGATCTTAGAGATCACCTGGTCCAACCCCCTCATTTTCTAGATAAGAAAATGGAGCCCTACTGAAGTTCAGTGACTTGCTCTCATCCATAGCAGGTGGCAGAGACATGATTTGAACTCAGTTCTTCATACTCTAAATGCAACATTCTTTCCATTAGACCACATTTCTACAACATCCTCAACAAGTGCTTATCCAACCTTTGATAGAAGATGATTTTTGATGGGGAACCCAATACTTCTCAAGGTAGACCATTCATTTTTTCCCCAATAATTCTAATTATTAGGAAGATTTTGTTTGTTTTTGTTTTTCTCACAAGGAATCAAAATCTGTCTTTGTAATTTTCACCCATTGTTCTCAGCTGTATCCACTGGGGTGATGTGGAATAAGGCTAATCTTTCTTCTACATACATCCCTTCAGATGCTTGATGGCAGTTGTTAAGTATTTCTTTCGTCTTCTCTTCCCCATTCTAAACATCCTTAGTTCCTTCAACCCATCTTTGTATGATGAGATCTTCAGGCTTTTCACCACCCTAGTCACCATTCTTTGGGTAAAACCCAGTTTATCCATGGCTTTATTAAATATTTTCACTTATCCAATGTCTTTACTAAAATGTGCTTCCCAGAACCAAACTGAATGCTCCAGGTGTGTCCTGATTAGAGCATAATACAGCAAGAACATCAAATTATCCACCTCCTTTCATTATGTAGCATATATAAATTGGAGTGTTGTTGACTGGTATATTGTCCTGTTAAATTTTTAAAAAGCCACCTTGGAGTTTTTTCATAGGCAGGTTGATATGTACAGTCCCACAAGGTAGGAAGTGTTCTGATTCGGTCATTTAAAAAAAGTCTTATTTCACAATCACACCTCATCAAGCATCTAAAGTATTAGATTTGTTTACTTGACCCCAGAAGTATGGATTGTTGTTGTTTTTGTCCTTCATTTGATGACATCATAGGTGATGTATTGACTTGTGCATGAATTGGATATAAGTGAGGCAGAGTTGCACAAAGTCATCAGCCTCACTGTGTCTTCAAATCATTGAAATCCAGTGGCAATACAAAAGTCAGGATGACTGATGATGGTCCGGGATGCAGTGGATGACCTTGGTGTCTTTGACGTCTGACCAGGCTCTGAGAGGTCTGTAGCACCTGCTTCAGCCATGTTCCTGGACATTGGAACAAGTTGTTTTCATTCTTCCATTCAACCTGGGGAAGTCTTTACACGATGGGTTTTTAGTCTTTACCACTTTACCACAGCTGGGTTTTACACAAAGAATGGTGAAGGGTGGTGAAAAGACTGTAGATCACATCATACAAAGTCTTTACCACTGATGGGTCTGAGGCCTGTCAGTTACCTTCAGCCTGGTTTAGCCTGTTTGCGGACATATTTTACTAGGGTGTGGCTGGTGTGCATGCTATAGTTTCTTGGAACCCCATGTGTGAGTTGGGTGAAAGTAGATACCAAAAGTGGATGAACAGTCTTGAAAAAGGCTTGGCAGCCTTCACACCAGAGGTGCTAGTCCTCCCCAAAGACCCCATACACCACAGAAGGATAGATTATGGGGTGGGGAAAATAGGACCAATGGGTAGATATTAAAGGGGAGAAGTTTTTGGCCATATAAAGAACAATTATTCATCAAATAAAGGTGCTAATAATTGGAATGGGTCACAATGAGAAGTAATGAGTTCTTTAGTATTTAGTATTCAAACTTATCTGCATGGAAATTTCTTGGGGATTTTGTGAAATGAATGCTACAGGTATAACTCAGAATATCTGTTTCTTCAGGTAGCTCCTAAGCCTGAGGTTCCTGTGATTTTTTAATGGATATTTCAGTCCAGGATACATGTAGAAATATTATTCTATTGGGAGCTCAGAAATGGTTCTGTAAAACTATTTTTAAAAATGAATCTGAGGCTTAAGTGCTTAATTGGAACTGGTATACAGCGGAACAACTCCTCCCCTTTCCCTTCCTCCAGCCCCCCCCCCCCCCACACACAACTGAGGGCACATCATTTGTGAAGCTATAAGCAGGGAGCTTAGATATCCCTCTAAATCCCCTTCAGGGTACCAGAGAATTCTGGGGTAGGGGTAAATTGTAGTGTATCTGGCCTTTGGGCAGTGGGGCCAGGATAGTTGGTATTATATTATGCTTATTTTTAAACAAAACAAAAAGAGAAGCAGGAGATAAGAACAAAAAAGAGGAAAAAAAAGAAAAGAAAAATATAACAGAGGCATGGAAAATGTAAAGTCTTTGAGGGCAGAGACTGCTTTTTATTGTTTTGTTTTGTTTTTATCCCTAATGTATTGCTCTCTCCCTTACTTATTGTGGGCAGTTAACAAAAGTTTGTTGAATTGAAAAAAGGATATGTGAAAGAAAAGGAAGATAATAAAAGGGGGGAAAGAGCATGTGAGGGAGAAAGAGTATGATGAGGCTTGTGATATTTTGCCTTTCTAGCAGTGGATGCATGGCAGTAACTGAAAAAAGTTGATGGAAACCATGTTAATGTGATCCCTCAATGGACTTCACTTAATAAAATTGATTGTACTGCAACCAAAGTAGATCTTTCAATAACCTATTAAGAAAATAGAAAGCACAGTGCGAGTTAGATATGTCACTAGATAAATTTCTTTCTCACATAGTAATGCTTCAATACTTCAAGGACCCATCATTTGATAGGTGTGGTCATTCTCTATGTCAATATAGATCACAACCTCTCTCTGACTTAGATTACAGTCATTGAGTTACTATAGCTGAAAAATTCATCTTCTTGTGACTTACTTGATGACAAGCCTCTCTCAGCTTATATCAGCTGCCCCTGGAAGTCAGAAATATGATCTATTGCTGGGTCTATGCTTGAATTCTTTCAAGATATTGTGGTCTCCTAATACAGCCTTCAGGAAGTTAGGGTTCCCTTTATGGCATGATGAAATATCAGAAGAAAATGTTAGTGTGGTAAGATTTACAAAGCACTTTCCTCATAGCAGCCCTGTGAGGTTGGTAGAACTATGGTTATACCCACTTTACAGATGAGGAAACTGAGGCCCAAAGAGATTAAGTGGCTAGCTTGTAGTCACATAGCCAGTAGGTGACAAAGTAAGGACTCACTTTTGTAGTTCCTCTCTAGAGGATTTATGGAAGTACATGGACAAGGATCATTGATGAAGAGATGTGTGGGAATCTGTACCAATAGGACACATACATTGACAAGATAAAAATTCATCCAAGTATTGATGAATATTAAAGGAAGATTTGTCACTTTCTGAATGATGCAGGAAGTATTAATCAATTTTTTTTGTTCTACACACGCTAATTGATCTTTTGTCTCTTTTGACTAAACTGTAGTGGGATTCTCACAGGTGTCTTCAGATTGTTTCATGCTAAAAGTAGTTCTTATTAACTTAAAAAATCAGTTTGTCAGATATTCAAATGTCTTGCCACCATGGCCAGTGTTTTTGATTAATAGTCATCATCAATACTCTGATGAGGCAGTGTTCTATAGTGAATTTTTATTCACTATTCACAGCTGGTCTTGGAGTCAGAGAGATCTGAGTCAAGTCTTGTCTTAGAAACATGTTGGCTGTGTGACCCTGGACAGGTCTTATAAACCTCTCAGTGCCCCTAAGTGATTCTAGGAATATAAGTTTCTGAGAAGGTGCTAACCTACATTGGTAGTAGAAATCCCACACTGGAAGATCCCTAGACTGATCCATGATGAAATTACAGGTCCAGTTTTGGAAAAAAAGAAAAGAAAAAGAAAAAAAAAGACAAGGCCAGACACGAGGGGAAGGGAAGGGAAGAGAAAGGAAGAAAAGGGAAGGAATAAGAAAAAAAATTCAATATTGAATCTCTTCCGGAAGGCACAAACAAAGAGCAACAATAAAAAACAAACCTTTTATCATAGTCATCTATAGCCTTCATCTCTTGTTGAATTCTTATCTGAAGGCTTAAAACAAATTTTGAATAAATTAGATATAGTTTAAGGCTTCTAAAACTGCCCTTTGTCTTAGTTCTTAGAATAATAGAGCGTTGTTGTTGGAAGTTATCTCAAAAGTCATCTTGTCCACAGTTTCATCTAGTTTCATTAGAAAAGACCCATTAATTTCTAGGGTTGCCTCACTCTCCACCTCAATATGCTAAGTAGGAAGACTAGCAATGCCTTGGGAATCAATTATATCTTATTCCCTATCACCCCTAGACCTAGATTCATATAAAAGCCAAAGAGGTAAAGGTTAAACTCCAGAGACATGAAGGAAGCTAAGCTGTTTAATTTGGGAAGTGAATGTGAGAGTGGGACAGAAAATTTAAAGTAGTCCACATAATAGCTATGTAATCTAGAGATTCATAGCCTAGTATTAGTCCAGTTAGAATAGACAATTTCTAAGACCTTAGGGAAGGTGCTATTGGAATTGCATAATGCAAAGCCTCAAAACTACTTTCTTGGTACAACTTTTATAGCATTTATCTTCTTCCTTACAACATAAAGATTTATGTAGTAATCTTGTCCTTTCTATCAGAGCATTAACTCTTTGAAGGCAGGAGTTTCATCTTTTTTACATTTTTACATTTTACATTAAAATAACATTTGACTTTTAACGTTTACTTTAAAATAATATTTGTTTTTAAAAATTGCTAATAATAAGATAAACGTATCTTAAAACAACTCATCCACCAAAGTGGAGAGACTTTTACAAGTAAGATACATACTCTATTGGTGCAATTATGACTTGGTCAAAATATTCTGGAAAATAATTTGGAATTGTGGAAGACAAATCACTGATACTCATAGCCTTTCACACAGAAATCCTATACTAAGAAAGTCCTAGACAGAAAAGCTTCATATATAACAAAATATTACTGGCATTACTTTTTCTAGTAGCAAAATAATGTGAAAAAGTAAACAGCAGAAAAAGTCACTTGTCAGCCAGATTTACTCCATTGTTTTTCTTGGTTGCAGGTGGTTGCAGGGAAAAAAGGTGGAGTGGTGTTATGGGAGGGCTGGGAAAGAGTCATTTGTCTGAAAATGACTATAATGTGAAAATAAAAACATCAATAAAGCTTTTTTTCAATTAAAAAAAGACATTGTTCTTATACTATCAATATTCTTAAGTTTGAAGGTATATACTTAAGTCTATAATTTAAATATTTAAAGAATACTTTACTATGTGTAATATTTACTATATATGTCATATGAGAATTGGTTGAAGGAATTTCTCACATAATGATTGATTTTAGGAGCTGGAAATGTTTATTGTGAGAAGAAAAGATTCAGGGGGAACATGAGAGGCATGATGGCCACTGATCTCCCAGCATCTGAGGAGCAGTCAAGTGGAGAAGGGAGTAGACTTGTTCCATGTGGCTCCATAGACAAAAAGTCAGCTCAATGGGTGGAAGTTGTAAAGAGACCTATTTAAAACTGATGGGAGGAAAACCTCAGCATCAGGGCTGCCCAGAGGTAAAACAGGCTACCTCTAGAGGCGATGGCTTCCCTCTTCCTTGGAGGTCTTCAGACAGAGGCTGGAGGCCACTTGTGTAAGTTACAATGGTATTCCCAATGGCTTCTCAGGTCCCTTTGGTGATCTTTGGACTCTTGGTCTTTGGTATAGGCTTTTTTCACTTTCACCACAAGCAAATGTATTGTCCTTTGTGCTGTTGGGCCTGTAATGATCACCACCACTTGTTGGTTTTTGGCAATGGGGTCTATTTGCTTCTATTTCCAGAAGTACTCCGGTGGTAGAGAACAGGTTCAGTTCTCTGCCTTGTACAGGAAGTGAGAGGCTGAGTCAAGTTTGCCAACCTCCAGTACCTCACAGGAGATCTCAATTCATTGCTCCACCTTGTCCCAGTTCCCCTCCATGGCTCACTCCTTCCATTCCCTCCTGATATTCATTCCTTTCATCCCAACGCCTAGTGTGGAGCATCTTGCACACAATAGATATTCCATAGCATTTGTTAAATTTGAAATCAGTTTGCTCTCCTTTGAGGCATAAGCCCAATTTCATCTGTAAATTAACTTTCATCCACACTTTGTGTGCTCTGCAAGGCTCATTAGATCTGGCTTTTTTTGGTACAACCTTATATTGAATACGTATTCTGATCATGCTCCTTGGCTTCTTGTACCTCATTTTTAACAAGATACATCAAATTTCTGTGGCATGAGCCACGTGTTGTGCTTGTAATGCAAAGCATTGAACCATGGTCATAATTATCAATTTCATATTTTCAAGATATAAGTCAAAGCTTGAGAAGCAGTATGTACCATCATTAAACTGTATCTTTGCAAATTTTTTATAAAAAAGTGTCTTGCCTCGGGTATTTTACAGCCCAAAGGTAAACCTTTAATTGAAGAAGATAATTTCAAATGGTGGTATATGGGTATATGTTAGTGCAACAACTAATGAGTAGCTGCAAGCAAAATAGACATGAAGGTGTCATTTCCATGAACTACATGACCAGGATAATAGAGTATCTAGCAGTCTGAGCTACATGGGAGCTGACTCCATCTATATGGCTTAGCCTAAGGTACCCTAAGATAGCCATGTCATAGGGAAAGTCTTTTAATTCCTTATCAGAAGTCAGCAAATTAGCAGCGTGTGCCTGTGTTGATGCTATTCTTTTCAATACATTTTGAAATTTAGTCAATTTTTAAAAATTTGTTAGGAGTCATCATTATACAGTAATAATAGCAAACATTTATCTAGTGCTTACCATGTACTGGTCATTGTGCCTTAGCACTTTACAATTATTATCTCATTTGCTCTTCATAGCAATCCTGGAAGATAAGTGGATAAGTGCTGTTATTATTATGTGCATTTTACAGATGAAGAAACTGAGGTAGTCAGAAGTTAAATGACTTGTCCAGAGTCACACAACTAATAAATGTTGGAGGTTGGATTTTAATTCAGGTCTTTTTCACTCTAGACTCAGTGCTCTATCCACGGCTACCCCAATAACATTATTTTAAACTCTAAAAGTTTTCAGGACTTGGGGATTAGCATCACCAATAGTATGGAGGTAGGAATAAATATATAGGCCTTTTTAGACCCTAAGGAAGCTGCCACAATTGATGAATTTATTTTGGGAAACAGAGGGCAGATAAAGTTGGGTAAGAAGAATATAGCAATAAATATAAGGCCTTGAATTTTAGGCTTGGACTTGGGCCTTTGAGCAGTAAAAATATACATGATGAAAGTCAAACAGCAGTTTTGAAGATTGATTGAGGAGAATAAAGATAGGAGGAAAGGAAATCAGTTAGCAAAGAAATTATTGGCATCACCAAGACACAGGTTGAGAATGCTGAACAAGGATGCTTGCAGTAGGAGTAGAGAGGAAGGAAACGATTGGAGAGATGTTTTGAAAAAAAGAACTAAAGGGACTTGATAATAAATTAGGCAGAAAAACAATCACTCTAAAAGATTTCAAAACTGAGAGATTGGTGGTCTCAGTGATGGAAACGGGAAAAAACGCTTATCGATTTATTTATCTGCTTATCTATTTTTATTCATTTGCCTATCTATGTATTTATTTATTCATTTTTATTAAGGTTAGATGATGATGATTTTGGTTTAGTTATACTGAGTTTGAAGTGACAGGAGACATCCAAGTCGAGCTGTGCTCTAGGCAGTTAGAAACATGGTACTGGAACGAGGGTAGGACCTGTGTCTAGAGACCTAGATTTGGATGTTCTCAGTATAGAAAAAAATTCATAGCTAAGCTCTGAGAGCATTTGAGCTTTCTGATGTAGTGAGTGTACAGAGAAAAGAACGAAGGACTGAGGTTGGAATACTTTGTATACTCCTGCCGAGTTAATCACATTTCAAAGCTATAGGAAAACCTTCAGAACACTAGGATCTGAGTGAAGGAGAAATATATTAAATGATGTTCAGTGAGTAACTTACTATGGGAAGGACTTTACAAACTAGTGGGATCTGGCAAAGCAGTTGCCAACTTGGAAAAAAATTCATGGAGTCATTTTTCATTTACTTGAAACAGATGGAAATCAGTCATCAGAGGCTTAATTGAAGTGTAAATTAGAATATGACTTTATTTAATGGCTGAGTATATTAATCATCTTCAATTTGCAAAGGAAACAAAAAATTCATTTTGAAAAAAGAATAAGCTCTTCCAGTGTAGAATCCTATAAGAATGTGCTAAATCATCTCAACCCTTCAATATGTCTTCTATTTCATGGCCCTACAAAAGGTTCTGGGTACTAAGGAAGTGAGTGTGTTACAGGAGTGAAAGAGAATATGGCCATGAATAAGCATGGCAGTCAGCTATGTTCAGGTTATGAGCATTTCCCTGTCCATGAGACAGGGCAATGTCCAAGGATTGTCTGATGAACAGTGAAATTAGTTAATTGACATTTGTGTGAGAGATATCAAGTTAGTTTCAGCTCACAAGAATGTCATGGACCATCAGCTGGAACATCCCTTGGTTATCATGCTTTTGTAAACAAAGGATGCTTAACTCTTCACGTTTTTAACAGAAGACGAAAATGTGAAAGATAATAGTAAACAATTCTGTTCTACAAAAGAAGCTTCCAGCCACTGAGATCATCAATAATCTTGGCATGGAAAAAAATAGGAAAGCACAATTGTGTGTTGATTGCCAGAAACCAAATGTGAAAATCTATTGGGAGGCAAATCTATTATCTGGAGAAAAAATGTTGCCTCTGTACTTTTACAACAGCAGAAACCTGGATTATAACCAAGATTGAGCCATTTGAAATAGCTTGGGCCCATGCAGCCAATGGTATCTAAAGATCAAAACTACATAATTCCAACTATGTACCTGGAAATAATGATATTTAGCTCACACACATCAGTGAAATTTATCAGTGCAAAATGCTGACTTTTAACAAAACATGGGTGTTTGTGATAGATAATACGCATTTTAGGGAGAATCAATTTGGTACCTATAAGCAGGAGTAGCAAAGTACTTAAGCTGCTTACGCAGGTATCATTAAGTCAACTTTCCACCTTGCCTGGTTTACTTGATTTGTACTAGATATCCCTTTCCTCTTACATTATAGAGAAATAATAGAAACAGATCACAGATTGATAGATTTTGAATAGGAAGATAGCTTAGAAGGGGGAGGAAAAGGGAATAAGGATTTATTAAGCATTTACTAAGCACTTCACAAATATTTGCTCTTCTCAACAACCCTATGCAGTATGACACTCATTTTACAGTTGAGGAAACTGAGACAAATAGCAGTTCAGTGACTTGCCCAAGGTCACACAGCAGGCATTTGAGATTGGATTTGAATGCAGGTCTTCCTGACTCTATCCATTAGAAGCCCTATCTGCCTCTGACATCACAGAGCCAGATGAGCTTGAAAATTTAGGACAAATTCTTGAGCCAGTATTACATTTTTTCCTTTGTAAACATTAAAATCATTACCCATGGCACAGCTAGGTGATGCAGTGAGTAGAGCACCAGTCCTGGAGTCAAGAGGACCTGAATTTAAATCTGGACTCAGACACTTAACATACTTACCTGCTGTGTGACCTTGGGCAAGTCGCTTAACCCCAATTGCCCTGCCTTCCCCCCCTCAAAATAAAACAAAATAAAAAAATCATTACCCATAGGAGTATAATATGTGAACATGTTATGAAAAAAATTAAAATGTCTTTTTTTTACACTTTATTAGTATTTTTCTTCAATTACATTTAAAGATAGTTTTCAGCATTCATTTTTGTAAGATTTTGAGTTCCAAATTTTTCTCCCAGATTTCCTTCTTTGCCTCTCCCTTTCCCAAGACAGCAAGCAATCTGATATAGGTTATACATGCACAATCACGTTAGACATATTTCGACATTAGCCGTGTTGTGAAAGAATAATCAGAACAAAAGGGAGAAACCACAACAAAGAAAAAAATAACAACAAAAGTGAAAATAGTATGCTTCAATCTGCATTCAGACTCCATAGTTCTTTTTCTGGATGTGGGTAGCATTTTTCATCATGAGTCTTTTGGAATTGTCTTGGATCATTGTATTGCTGAGAAGAGCTATGTCTATCAGAGTTGGTCATCACACCATTCTGCTATTACTGTGTACAGTGTTCTGGTTCTGCTCACTTCACTCAGCATCAGTTCATGTATGTCTTTCCAAGTTTTTCTGAAATCTACTGGCTCATCATTTCTTATAGCACAACAGTATTCATTACCTTCATATACCACAACCTGTTCAGCTATTCCCCAATCAGTGGCATCCCCTCAATTTCCAATTCTTTTCCACCACAAAAAGAGCTGCTATAAATACTTTTGTACATGTGAATCCTTTTCCATTTTTTATGATCTCTTTCAGACACAATCTAGAAGTGGTGTTGTTGGGCCAAAAGGTATGCATAGTTTTGTAGCCCTTTGGGAATAGTTCCAAATTGCTTTCTAGAATGGTTTAAACAGTTCACAACTCCACCAACAATACATTAGTATTCCAATTTTCTTGCATCTTCTCCAAAATCTGTCATTTTCCTTTTGTCATATTAGCCAATCTGATAGGTATGAGGTGGTATGCCAGAGTTGTTTTGATTTGCATTTTTCTAATCCACAGTGATTTAGAACATTTTAAAATTTTATTTTCCATAGCATGGGGAATGGAACACTGGAACAAGAAATGTTTTTTTTAATTTAAAATATTACACCGTAATTTCAGAAGAATTTGTCAAAATATCCCCACCTCTAATATATTATTACATTATCCAAATTATAACTAGACAAAGAGGGAAAAATGAGTCAGTATTTCTGGGCATATTATTGAAAATTAAATAAAGTCCTCCCAAAGCCTGAAAAGTACAAAAAAACCTCTGTTGCCATCAGATAGTATAAGGGTATACAGAGTTGTTTATATTATGCTAGATTCATTGATACTATGATTTAATGGTTGTGTTGATTCTGTAGCACAATGAAATGAAGACAAGTGCAGTTCTTATTTTTTTTAAATTAAAATTTTTTTTTAATTTTTATTTTACAACACTCAATTCCACATGATTTTGAGTTCCAGATTTTCCTCCCCTCCCTCCTCTCCACCCTCCACCCTACTCCCAAGACAGCATGGAATCCAATATATCTTCTACATATAACCTCACATTAAACTTATTTACACAATATTCAAGTTGTAAAGAAGAATTATGACCAATGGAATGAATCATGGGAAAGAAGAAATAAAACAAAGGGGGAGAGAGAGAGAGAGAGAGAGAGAGAGAGAGAGAGAGAGAGAGAGAGAGAGAGAGAGAAGGAGAGCAAATAGTTCACCTCAATCTGTTTTCAGATTTCATAGTTCTTTCTCTGGATGTAGATAGCTCTCTGCATCATGAGTCCTTTGGAGTTGTCTTTGAATCTTGTATTGCTGAGAAGAGTGAAGCCTATTAAGGTTAGTCATCATAGAATCCATATACCTGTGGTTGTGTGTAATGTTCTCCTAGTTCTGCTCCTCTCACTCAGCATTATATCGTGTAGGATTTTCCAGGTTATTATGAAGTCTGTATCTTCCTCATTTCTTATAGTACAATAATATTCCATTACATTCATATACAACAACTTGTTCAGCCATTCCCCAATTGATGGGCATCCCCTTGATTTCCAATTCTTTGCTACTACGAAAGAGGCTGCTATAAATATTTTTGTACATACGGGTCCTTTTTCCAATTGTGTGATCTCTTTGGGATACAGCCCTAGTAGTGGTATTGCTGGGTCAAAGGGTATGTACATTTTTATAGCCCTTTGGGCATAGTTCCAAATTGCTCTCTGCTAAGGTCTACTAAGAGAGGAATAATTCTATGTAGAGCTTTGCTCAACCAAGGAGACCTGGTCTCAGTTAGATTATTACTAAAAATTTAGCAAATAGTTGTCCTAGACCTAAAATTGTGACTAAATATGTTGTAATGAATTATACAGACACATTTGTACCATTTAGATCCTGTGATGGATAGCAAGGGGGTCATATTTTGACAGGGGAGAATTTGAGATAAAATACTTTGCTAGGAAAAACAACAATAGGTGTGTGAATGGGATATTCACAAAAGCTTTAGCTATTAAAAATAACACTTAAACATGGCCAAATGGAATTTAAGATCTAGGGATTCCATGCTTCATAAAATAATTCACAGTAAACTTGTGCTATTCATTTTTATACTTCAGATAAATCAGGTGGAAAATGTTTAGCAAAGAAATGCTTGTTGGTGGTAATAATAATGATTGTAATATTTGACATGTTTAGAGTTCTTTATTATTTACATAGTACTTTCCCTCTGTTAAATGTTAAATCTTAGTGCTAAACACATTAATGTACTCAGTGATGTCATCAACATAGAATGAAATGAAATCCATGAGATTTGTACTGTATTTTAATCATTGGCAAAGGTGCTTCAGAGAATATTTGACAGGAGTCAGAAATAGAAAACTTTTATGAAAGGAAGTTAGTTGTAAAGAGGTGGACATGCTCAGAACTCTAACCAGGCTCCTGCTGTACTAACATCTGAGGAAACATGTGTCAACCCAGGGTGGAGAAGTTTCTCACTCCATTCCACATTCACCCACTCAAAGTGGTCCAGACATAACCAGATCATCACCACCTCAGATCCTGTTGTGGTATTCATGTTCCACTTCCAACCATTTCCAATGGGGATAAGGGCTAGGCTTCTCTTCTTTTAGCATGAATGCATAGGTTGTGAGACTTTCCGCTGCACTGTCTCATCTCACTTGTGCTCTTCTACCTCAGTTATTTCTCTGTAGGGGAAATTTTCCTAATTATGACTCTGAACCATAATAAAATTCTAGACAACAGAAGAGAAGTAATTAATCTACTAAATCTTTTGAAACTACAGTAATAGTAATGCATACTATTATTAGACCAAAGCAGTATGTAGACCAAGAGAATATAACAGCTTATTTCTGTAAATTAACTGTTAATTAATAAGACAGAAAATTATATATTTAGAGCTGGGATTTAGTTCTTAGGGTTATTAAGAACATTCAGATCACATGATAAATAAAATATGAAGAAATATGTGGCCTTCTCCTAAGAAGTATGAAAAATGTCTCAGTACTGGGTCTCATCATTTTTACAGTTGTCATTTTTGAGGGAGGAAGGGAGGGTTGGGAACAGCCATTTATTATGTGCCACCATGTTTCAGTTATTTCTTCCATCATATTGAGAAAATTCCTAAGCATTTGGGCTAAGCGTAATATTATCTCAATATTTCATTTGATCCTCACAACAACTTTGGGAGGACGGTGCTATTATCTTTATTTTAAATTTGAAGAAACTAAAGTAGACAGAGGTTAAGTTGATTCTATTGGGATTTGCTGTTGTTCAGTCATTTCAGTCCTGTCCAACTCTTTGCGATTTCATTTGGGGTTTTCTTAGCAAAGATACTGGAGTCGTTTACTGTTTCCTTCTCCAGTTCATTTTATAGATGAGGAACTGAGGCAAACAGGTTTGAGTGACATAGCTAGTAAGTATCTGAAGACAGATTTGAACTCATGAAGATAAGTCTTCCTTGTTCTAAAACCAGTGCTCTATCCACTCTCCTACCTAGCTGCCCATGGTTCCACAGCTAAGAAGTTTCTGATGCTGGACTAGAACTCAAGTCTTCTTGACTGCAAACCCGATGATTTATTCACTGTTCCACCTAGATGCATAAGCATATGGGGAATCTAGGCTATTTCAAAAGAGAGATCCTTGAATCCTTACTTTCAGTGGATTTTCAGTGATGCCACTTACAAGTTTTCAAATTCTATACACCAGAGACATTCGCTACTGACTGGTCTACTAAATAAATGGACAAAACCTGCCTAAAGAAGATCAAATTGCTTCAAATATAAGAACCTTTTCTTTGGCCAAAGGGCCCCCAATTTTATTAACCTTAATGAAGATATGTACTTGAATTAGATCAAATATAGCAATTCATATTTTATAAAACAAACAAACAAACCCAGAAACCATTCTCAAGATTTGACAAGAAAAATACATTTCTAGATATGTTATTGATATTTTAAGTCTATATATCAAGATTGTGTTATACACATTTTTATGTATATAATGTTTCTTTTGTGTGTGAATGTGTATGTATATGTATGTGGATAGATTTTCCTTCCCGATTGAGTTGGTATGTTTTGGTTTTATGAAAACTATGCTTGGTTGGTTTGGGGTACGCTTTAGCTGATGGTAATGTGGAAGATTTTGTACTGAATTAAGCAACAGTTCGGTTTCAACCTGACTGCTTGGTCTTGTATGTTTGTCTTTTTCCTGTTCTAGTTTTTGAAGGAGATAATAAGATTTTCTTTCACTAAATTTGATGCACTAGGAAAGATTTATAAGGTGTAATTTAATTTCTAATTAAGATTCAGTTTGCCCTCTTGAAATAAAATGGCTGTCAAAATGTACAAATGGACATCTCTCCTATCATCTTTTTAGGAAATTTTAGAGATACCCCAAATCCCACAGATCATTCTAGAGATCTATGATTGCACTTAGGTAGGATTTACATTTTACAGAATCAGTAATTATTTTAAAAATGCTTCTTTTCAATATGATGGAAGAAATGTTTTAGGGAACAACACTTCTGATTAGGGGGGAAAGAAGTGATATACGAAAAATCTTTAGAACCACATACAAAAATATGATTCTGTCAGTGGTTCATATCTTCCCACATTTGCCAATATTACAAAATAAAATGATATATTAATTGTATATATGATCCCAGATCCTTTATTTAGTCGTGACTGTCAGGGTCATGAGTAAAACAGATGATATTTGGATTCATCTAAATATTTTACTATATTACATACCTCTGTAGGGAGTGGGCATCTGCATATGCATACCTTACATCCAGTTTCCTTCCTGAATACAGGGCCTCATGCTCAATAAGTCACAACCTACTCCCCTGACACATATGGGCATTTTTTCTCCCCTATTCCTTAACAAATTCTCTCAAACTTCAGTTGTGGATGTTCTATCTCTGCCTTTGTTGACTCAGGTTATAATACCATTAGAAGCATTGGTCTAGTCCTACCCCTGTTTAATTCTAACTCTAGCAAAAGTAGGGTAGGGACTTACCTTTTTTCATAGTAATGATTTTACTGGGCTTGCGTAGCTCTACTTTGGTTTATCTTCAAGTTATCATGACCTGAGCTCCCCTATTTTGCTTTCCTATTAATGTTTGGCAAATCTGATGTATCAGTGCTAAGGACATAGGTCTCCTATTCCTGTCCTGTTTCCATCTCATATCCTAGAGTTAATATGAGTATATTGCTAAAAAACAGCTTAAGGAATTGGGGCGGAGCCAAGATGGTGGCTGGAAAGCAGGGACTTGATTAAGCTCTCCCTCAAATCCCTCCAAACACCTGTAAAAATGGCTCTGAATGAATTCTAGAGCTGTGGAACCCATGAAATAGCAGAGGGAAACAGGACTCCAGCCCAGGAGAACCTGGATGATCACTGGGAAGGGTTTATCACATGGTGCTGGGAGCGGAGCGCAGCCCAGCATGGGTGGAGCCAGGACAGACCAGACCTGGAGTCAGTTGGCCAGAACAGGCCTTAGGGGCATGAATCATTGAGCTGTAGCAGTTACCAGGCTTCTCAACCCACAAATGCCAAAGAGAAGGTTAGTGAGAAACTGAGGGATCAAGTTTAGAGCATTCTGGCACAATCCCTGGGGGTGGTGGAGGTGGTACAGCAGTGGCCATGGCAGCAGCAGGAAGCTCCTGAGGCTGCTTCCAGAGCTCCAGCATCAGTTGCTTCCCAAGTCCCTGGCTCACACAGCAGGAGGAAGGTGGGAGGAATCTAGCAGTGGATCAGAGCAGGAGTACAAGGAGAGCTTTGTGGGCACAGAGGCAGGTTCTCTTGCTGCGCCCTGCTTGGATCTGAATTGTGGTCCTGGTTGGTGGTTCTTGGGGGAGGAGTAGCACTGCTGTGACAGAGCCTGCGGTGACAGTGGAATAGAAGTAGCTCTGAAAACAGCAGTGCTTGGACCCTAAAGCTTGGGACAAATTACTCTCTACTCTACAAGCAGTCATACCCTGACAGAAAGCTCAAGGGTCAAGTAGTTGGCTGGGAACATGAACAGGCAGCAAAAACGAACTCAGACTCAAACTCAAACTCTAGATTCCTTTTTCGGTGACAAAGAAGATCGAAACATACAGCCAGAAGAAGTCAACAAAGTCAAAGAGCCTACATCAAAAGCCTCAAAGAAAAATATCAATTGGTCTCAGGCTGTGGAAGAGCTCAAAAAGGATTTGGAAAAGCAAGTAAGAGAAGTAGAGTAAAAATTGGGATGAGAAATGAGAAGGATGTGAGAAAACCATGAAAAACAAGTCAATGACTTGCTAAAGGAGACCCAAAAATACTGAAGAAAATAACACCTTAAAGAATAGACTAATCCAAATGGCAAAAGACCCCCAAAAAGCCAATGAAGAGAAGAATGCCTTTTGGCAGAATTAGCCAAATGGAAAAGGAGGTCCAAAAGACCCCTGAAGAAAATACCACCTTAAAAATTAGATTGAAGCAAGTGGAAGCTAGTGACTTCATGAGAAATCAAGATATTGTAAAACAACCAAAGGAATGAAAAAATGGAAGACAATGTGAAATATCTCACTGGAAAAACCACTGACCTAGAGAATAGATCCAGGAGAGATAGTTTAAATATTATTGGTCTACCTGAAAGCCATGATCAAAAAAAGAGCCTAGGCATCATCTTTCAAGAAATTATCAATGAAAACTGCCCTGATATTCTAGAACCAGAGGGTTTAAATAGAAATTGAAAGAATCCACTGACTGCCTCTTCAAAAAGGTCCCAAAAAGAAAACTCCTAGGAATATTGTTGCCAAATTCCGGAGTTTCCAGGTCAAGGAGAAAATACTGCAAATAGAAGGAAACAATTTGAGTATTGTGGAAACATAATCAGGGTAATACAAGATCTAGCAGCTTCTACATTAAGATATTGAAGGGCTTGGAATACGATATTCCGGAGGTCGGTGGAGCTAGGATTACAACCAAGAATCACCTACCCAGCAAAACTGAGTATCATGCTCCAAGGCAAAATATGGATTTTCAATAAAATAGAGGACTTTCAAGCTTTCTCAGTGAAAAGACCAGAGCTGAATAGAAAATTTGACTTTCAAATACAAGAATCAAGAGAAGCATGAAAAGATAAACAAGAAAGTGAATTCATAAGGGACTTACTAAAGTTCAACTTTTTTGTTTACATTCCTAAATGGAAAGATGATGTGTGTAATTCATGAGACCTTTCTCAGTATTAGGGTAGTTGAAGATAATATGCATATATATAGACAGAGGGCACAGGGTGAGTTGAATATGAAGGGATGATATCTAAAAAGTAAAATTAAATTAAGAGATGAAAGAGGAATATATTGAGAGAGGGAGAAAGGGAGAGATAGAATGGGGTAAATTGTCTCACATAAAAGTGGCAAGAAAAAGCAGTTCTGTTGGAAGGGAAGAGGGGGCAGGTGAGGGGGAATGAGTGAATCTTTCTCTCGTTGGATTTGACTTGAGGAGAAAATAACATACACACTCAATTGGGCATCTTACTCCACAGGAAAGTAAAGGGAAGGGGATAAAAAAGGGAGGATGATAGAAGGGAGGGCAAATCGGGGAGGAGGTAATCAAAAACAAACACTTTTTAAAAGGGACAGGGTCAAGGGAGAAAATTAAATAAAGGGAGATGGGTTAGGATGGAAGGAAATATAGGTAGCCTTTCACAACTTGAGTATTGTGGAAGTGTTTTACATAATGATACATGTGTGTCCTATGTTGAATTACTTGCTTTCCTAGGGAGGGTGGGTGGGAAGGGAAGAGGGGAGAGAATTTGGAACTCAAATTTTTAAAAGCAGATGCTCAAAAAATTGTTTTTGCATGCAGCTGGGAAACAAGATATATAGGGAAAGGGGCATAGAAATATGTCCTGCCCTACAAGAAAGTAAGGCGAAAGGGGATGGGTGTTGAGTAGGGTGATGGAAGAGAGGGCTGACTGGGGAATGAAGCAATCATAATATATGCCATCTTGGAATGGGGGGGAGGGTAGAAATGGGGAGAAAATTTGTAACTCAAAATCTTGTGGAAATCAATGTTGAAAACTAAAATATTAAATAAAATGATAATATTCAAAAAAGCAGCTTAAAACAAAGCTAACACAGTTCTTGCAAATACTACTGGTGGGGGAGACAGGAGGCTTCCACTTTACATTTTTGGGTCTGAGTTAGTCTTCTCAATTTCCATTCTCCCCCAACCACCTGTCTTTACTTCTTGGCTACTATAATTTTCATATAGTTTTAAAAAATAAACATGACAAGAGATTAAACAAGTGAAACAAATGAGAATCACATTTTGGAACCTGGAGTCCTATCTTGTTTTCTGACCATTAGCATCTTAAGTCTCAGCTGAGTTGACCCCTCTTCCCATTCACAGTGAGGTGATACCAAACCAACCAGCCCCAAACTGAAAACTGTCACTAATATATTTGCACCTACTCAAAGCTTTTTTTTCTCTCTGAATATGTACTTACAATCTCTAGTACCAGACTGGGTTTCTGAGTATAGAAATGATCAGTCTGATTCCAGACACTGTAATTGCAATTTTGTCCATAGATTATACAGACTCTCGTACTGCCTTAGATTAAAGCTGCTTCCAGTGAGGTGGACCATAGCCTTCTCTGTGTGTCTCTGCTTCTATCTGCCTTCTTTATGGCATATGACTACTCTTGATTCCAACTTTCTAACTTATATCCTATCTGCTATCAACCAATTTCTTAATTTTTTTGCTTTTTAAAAAAATATTTATTTATTTGCTCTTAGTTTTCAACATTCACTTCTGTAAGGTTTTGAGTTTCAAATTTTCTCCCCTTCTCTTTGTTCCTCTCTCCCCAAGACAGTATGCAATCTGATATAGACTATGCATGTGCAATCATATTAAGCATATTTCCACATTAGTCATGTTTAAAGAAGAATTAGAACCAAAGGGAAAAAAAAACACAAGAAAGAAGAGAGAGAGAGAGAGAGAGAGAGAGAGAGAGAGAGAGAGAGAGAGAGAGAGAGAGGGAGAGAGAGAGAGAGGGAGAGAGAGAGAGGGAGAGAGAGAGAGAGAGAGAGAGAGAGAGAGAGAGGGAGAGAGAGAGAGAGGGAGGGAGGGAGAGAGCATGCCTCCATTCAGACTCCATAGTTCTTTCTCTGGATGTGGATAGCATTTTCCATCATGAGCCTTTTGGAACTGTTTCAGATCCTTCCATTGCTGAGAAAAGTTAAGTTATCTAAGTTGGTTATTGCACAATGTTGCTCTTACTGTGTACAATGTTCTCCTGTTTCTGCTCACTTCACTCAGCATCAGTTTATGTGAAAGTCTTTCCAGGTTTTTGTGAAGTCCACCTACTCATCGTTTCTTATAGCACAACTGTTACATTCATATACCATAACTTGTTCAGCCATTCCCCAAACAATGGGCATCCACTAAGTTTCCAATTCTTTCCCACTACAAAAAGAGCTGCTATAAGTATTTTTGTACATGTGGCTCATTTTCCCATTTTTATCTTTTTGGAATGCAAACCAAGAAGTGTTATTATCAACCAATTTATAAAGCAGATGGATGCCCCAATTCATATCCATCTTGTCCATGACTAACTCCTGTACTGGTCGTCTGTCCCATCCCATGCCTTGTCTGCCTTTGATGGATTCCTACACCTGGTAAATGCCCAAGTTATTTCCAGATCCCCCTCCCCCCTGTATGTGCACAGTATCCACATACACACAATCAATTTGTTTTCTCCTGTATAACTATAAACAGGAATGTTGGTGATGAATATTGCACTATTACTGTCATACACTAATGAATACTTCATTTAGCAAATGAGGTGCTAAATTATGTCTTTTTATCAAAGTGTCTGCATTTAAATTATATCAGATATAAGGATATTTATATATGAAAGTAGCATAAATCATTATTGTGATTTTCATATATTTATTTCTGAATATTACATTAAAACTTTAAAAAGTATTATACATAATTAAATGAACATATATTAATGTTTATATGGAAAGGTTAATATTCAGGGAATTCATGAATGGATAAGATCATAGATCTATTGGAGTACTGAATATGACAGGGTTGAGAGGCAGCTTGGGATGCTGGAAAGTGAGCTTGTTTGGGAATCATCCAGATTTAAGATGAAGTCCTACTTATGGCATATGCCAACTGGGTGATCTTGGGCAAAATGTCTGAGGACAATGAGGCTATAAATACTAAGATAAGCAGAGCTATCCAGACCTAAGGCCTCTCCTAATTGCAAACTCGTTGTTCTTTGACTTATATCACACTGTCTATATGATGTTCTGACAATAAAAAATACACACAAATACAATCCTTTCCAAAGTAATAAAAGGCTCCAATTTTTTTGTATTTTGTATTATTTCCAGATATCTATTATAAAATGTGTTTTATTTTGGTTGAAGTCACATCTACATGAAGAAAATATTTTTGAAGTGAGTATTTGAGGAACTCATCTTATTTTTTGCTCTTGAGATGTTGTTAGACGCTTCATTTTTGCAAGGTCAGCATTTGAAAGTTTTTTTTTTTTTAATTTCCTAATCTTAAGTACTTTTCTTGCATTTAAAATTCATTTTCCCCAGGTGTCTTTTACTAAGTGATGAATTAGCATACTTTTAAAAACTTAATTATTGATTATGGCACATAAAAAATAAAAAAGAATTCTAACTACAAAATAGCTAAGCATAACATTATTTAAAGACATATTTCAAAGCATACCCATAAGGGCAAGAATTAAGAGGGGGAAAATAGATACACACAACTGACTAATTTACTAATCTCTGTTATCATTCACAGTTCAATTTAACATTCATTCAACCTGTAACAAATATGTATTGTATCTATTGAATACTAAGGCTATAGGGGATACAAAGATGAGTAAGTCAAGATCTCTGCCTTCAGAGAGCTTAGGAGGAGATAAAGCAAGTACATCAATTAATTCTACATTATATTGTGGTTCTTTATCTACATATTGTATCCCCTCATAAGCTTCCTGAAGGAAGGAGTTGTATCTCATCCATCATTTTTTCCTGGTGTTTTCAACAATTACCCCATTAATCAATAAGCATTTAAGTGTCTACTGTGTGGCAGATGTGTTAGGCATTCTGTTAGACTCTAGGCATAGAGATATAACAGTGACAGAGCCCTGGCCTTCAAGGAACTTACATTCTATTAAGGCCAGAACAACTAAAACAGTGCATTGCACATAGTAAACTTTCAACAAAAATGAATGAATAAAGAATAACATTATGCATCTTAAGTGTGTTATTAGTTATAAGCAAAGTTTTAGAACTGCGCAGAGCAGAGAGAGGTTGGTTTTGGTTGGGATGAACAAAGAAGGATTCATAACATTTGAACTGAGTCTTAAAGAATGGAAAAGATCCCAAGATGTAGCCATGGGGCTCAGAGGATATTCCAGGAAGAGGAAATAGTTTTACTCAGAACTGAGTAGAATACATCACTTAATTGTATTTATCTTGAGTATAAATCCATCCTGAATGTCTGAGAGTTGGAAACTTTTCCTGATGCATGTTTATGACTCCAGAACTTCAGCAGCATTGGCAAGTGTCAAAGCCCCTTGTCCTTCCACTTCGGAAATCAGAGTCTTTAATTCTCCTGGTGAATGACATCTACCTTCTTGATTGTAAACTTATCAATGGTGATGTTAGCCCACTTTTTCTAATGTTCCCTCTTTTTAAAGATTTATTTCTTTTGTACCGTTTGCCTTTGCAACTTTACTGTGCACTCTTGTGATTTCTTCATATGGGGCTGCAGGGAGAGGGAAACAGGGGGGAGGAGAAAGAGGTGCAAGGAGAGAAAAAGAGAAGATGGGGAAAAGGGAGAGAAGAGAGGGAGCAAGAGAAGAAGAAAGCATGGAAAAAGGGGAGAGAGAGGAGACAGAGACACAGACAGACAGACAGACACACACACACAGAGTTAATGAGTTAATATATGTACAGCTTTCTGATTTATTTTTCCTCAATCAAAAGAAGTTTCTCTCCATCTTTATCTTCTTTATATATTCTTAAGAAGGAAGTTCATTCAAGCTTTCCCCCTTCTCTTCTGATCAATATCTTCTTAACAAACAATGCTGTAATTTACTCATTAATCACTTCTCCACCAGACCTCTAGGTCCCCTGAGATTTCCATTTGCTGTTTCAGTTAAAGACAATATCCTTTTTTGATGACCATGGCATTATAAAACAACATTTTAGGAGACCTAACAAGAATTTTAAAAAGAGATATAAAGCAATTTCACCACAGTTTACTACCCATCCACCTACAAAGTGTGTATCACTAAATGAACTAAGCAAGCTAACATAATGACAGTTCATAACAGTGGGAAGACTATTAGGCTGGATGATATTTGCCTGCATGTTTTGGAACCTAGTACTTCAGACTTAGGGGGAATTTGTAGGAATAAAGAAGGAAGCACTTCTTAATGATCGGAAGTGTGAACCTAGAATGGGATGCCTTCAGGGTAGTGGGCTATTAAGACACTAGATCTGTTCAAATAAGAGGCTGGATGTCCACTTAGAAACATATCATCTTAGAGATGGCACTTGTTGAGCATGTTGTAAAAGGAGATGCTTGCTTCAGGCTGGATTTGGTTTATATGACTTTTAAGGTTCATTTTAATTATCACATTCAGAGGATATAATCTGAGAACTTTCTTCAGCATTATTTCAAAATTACAGTGCTGTTTATGTTCCATTTCTTCACCACATGTACCATAAAAAGCTGTATATAGCAACCAGTGATTGTATATACCATAGACACAAATAAAGATTTTTATTAGTTTTATTCATAGAGAAAAATATCTACAACAACATGAAGGATAAAACTTGCGAACTTGAGCTATGACAGTCAGGCTCACCCTCCCCTTGCAAAACAAAACAAAAAAACCAACAAAATAAGACCCAAACCTCAAAAAAAGCCAAAATGTTTGACTAAAGAGAATGAGGAGAAATTTATTAGGGATAAATATGAAATATTAATCTTGGGTTCAAGTCATCAGTTCAATAATTAAAAGATGAGAGAGGTCTGGCTAGACAGTCATTCATATCAAAAGGATTTGGAGTTTTAATGCACCACAAGCTCAATTCGTATCAATGTCATGAAATGTCAGCCAAAAACCAAAACAATAAAACCCCGTGTGATCTTAGGGGGAATTACGGGTGCATGGCATCCAAGAGTAGGGAGGTAAGAGTTAAATTGCACTTTTCCTGGTTAGAATATTATATTTAAGTCTTTATACCACATTTTAGGAAAGATGCTGATAAGCTAGGAAGTGAGCAAAAGAGAGTGGCCAGGACAGTAGAGGGCTTCAAAATCATACCATATGAAAACTGAAGGATCTGGTCAGGATGAATCTGGAGAAGAAAAGACAGGTGGACTGTGGAAATAACAATTGAATATTTGAAGGTCTCTCATGCAGAAGAAGGATTAATTTATTTTTCCTTGGTAGTATATCTGCACATCTAGACTTAGGCTTCATGAAAGAAAAACTTCCTAACAATGAGAAATAACTAAAAGTGGAATGGGATTCTTCAGGACACAGGAAGCTCTCACTTACTAAAGGTCTTCAAGCAAAGTCTACATGGCCCTTTGTGGGGAACATTGAATTCTTGTTCAAATATGAGTTAAAATACATAGCCTCTGAGATCCTTTCCAATTCTGAGATACTATGAATCTATGATTCTATAATTATTATTCTCAGGTTGTGTACAAGGTAAATATAGTTTCCATCATGGAGTTGTGAGATAAAAAAAAATTTATAAACACTCTGACCACCCATAAGATCCAGTCTACAACAATATTCATGTCCCCACTTAATCCCATGCATCTTTTACCTAGTAGTAGAATTAGAATATAACCTTAGATTAGGAATTCTTATCTTGGATTCTATAGACCCAAGGTGTCCATGAATAGATTTCAGCAGTGTTGAGAACCTGAATGGGGTAAGATATGGCTTTTTCTCCCTAATATCATTGGTTTCCTTTCTAATTCTACATTATTTTTCTATTTCTGTGATATTTCTATAATAATTCTATTTATTTTGTACATTCAAAATATTATTCTGAGGCTGTGTTCATAGGCTTCACCAGAATACCACAGGGGCCATTGGACCAAAAATGGTTGAACCCTTGCCTCGATGGAGCCATAAAAAGCAATTTCACTGTAGTTAGCTCTAACCCATCTAGATACTTTGCTTTTATTATCCAGCAACAGTATGCTGGCACCTGGTTGCCTTAACACATACATACATTTAGATCCTCAGTTGTTCTTATGTTTTGTTTTAAGGAAGAGGGGTGGTGGTCCTAGAATTGTTCTAAGACTGCATGCTTGCAAACAGCCTATCCTTTAGACTTCCCTAGAATAGAATGACTTGACAGACTAGCTTTAAGCTTTCTGTATCTTCCCCATCCTTGACCAGTTTCCTGAGACTATCTCATTGGTCTTCAATGTTCTGAAACTAACCAGGGTTTGAAGGTATATCTGGTGCTATAGCTGCCTCCACAGCTTAGTTGATCTGGGAAGCAAATTGCTATGGCAGGAAACTACCTTTTGACATGCAGTAGATGGTGGTAGGAGCTAAGTCCCCAAGGGACTATTGATTACTCCATTCCATTATTTGGAACAGTATTGAGCATATGAACATAAATCGTAATGTCTGTTGCTCTGTGTCCAAATAAATTCAGTGACACATGTCACATATGTAGAACATAGGTAGATCTCTGCTATGTTTTTATCTATTGTCTGATTTTTTGCCTAGAATTCTGTATGATCCATTTTTATAATATTTTAAATAATACTTTAACTACAACCCAACACCATATTGTGAGTGAAGCCTCATAGATCACATAATTTTCCTGGATTTATTGCCCGTGGTTCTATGTATAAATCTCAGCAATATCACAAATTGGAAATTGCTTTTTTACCTTGTCCATTATATTTATAGAGAAATTCATAATTACTAAAGTATTCCTTTCTCAAAGTCTCTTGGCTTTGGCCCAGTCTTATTTATTTTGCCGGCATTATTTCTGCAGTGATGTTTATTAGTTTATGCCAGTCAATATTAGGATTCATTTGCCATGTGGCAGCCCTCTCATATAACACCCCTACAATTCTGCAAGTCTTATCCTTTATTAGCCTGCCAGTTTTCTGTGAATGAAACTAATTGGAGAACTTTATTTCCTCCATTGGTATACATATTCATAAACAAATATATACAGATTTATTATAGTGGTTGCAAAGAAGGAGCTTAGAAATTTGGAAGCACATAGAGTATGATAATATCAAGTAATTCTGAAGAAAAATTCTCAGATTATCTTATTGCCCTGAGAGATATGCCAGTGGTGATTCTAGATTAATTTGTTCTTTCTTCATGAATGTACCTTAGCAGACCCAAGACATAGGAAAGGAGAGAGAGAAAAGGGGAAGGAGTTATAAGAAGACTTCTGGAAAAAGAGAAAAGTTTAAAAAAGGAGAGAGGGGCAGAGGGTCAAATAACAAATGCTTCAGGAGCCATTCAATAGCACCCATCCCATGTGATGCTTGTCTTTGGGGCTGACAGTTGCTTCACCTAATACTCTTCCACCTTTGTCCCTGTCTCATTCCTGTATAGATTTATATATTTTTTACATTCTTCAGATTCTTTTGGAAGATGTTGGGATAAATATGTGCATGGACATAAAGTGTATAGATTAAAATGGTTAGTAGGCTGATAAAAATTGAGTTAACGCAGAGATTATTTCCTAGAGATGAGTTGAGGAAAAGTTGTATGTGATTTTGAGATGTGCAGGCTTGTACTAAAGTACATAGAATGCAGTAACTGATTAAAGGACAATCTTGTGTTGGTGTGAGACAGGGGAGAATCCACGTTAGCACTATAGTATCAGAATGATTTAATTATATTGCAAAATCTCATTTAATGATTGTGGCTTCACAGCCAATACAAACTGGAAGATCAAAGCACTTATCAAGATATTAAAATGAAAACATGCTCCTGTTAGTTTTGTTTTTGGAGACCGGACTTCCATATTTCACCCCCACTCTGGATGAATTGAATACTCACCAGCCCGATCCCGCTTCTGACTGGTGCAGAAGTGTTAACCTGTTCTATTTCTCTCCTAGATAAATTTGCCTCTCCTTAGGCAACCTGATGGTCCCCACTTCCAGGAATTCCCCATATTAGTGCAAGACATAGTGGAAACACTCAGTCAACTTAGCTTTACCATACTTAAGAATTCCCAAACTCAGTGAAGAGGCTGTCCAGCAGCAGGCATCACAAACGTGAGTCACCATAGCTGGCTCCCTGTTAGGTGTAGTATGAGCCACACCTTTGAAATATAGGCCAAAATGGAGTGGGTTTAGATTAATGCTTCAGAGCTCCACTTTGCTATGAATGTGGAAGTTAGCCATGGGTCTATGAGACAACAATAGAGATTCTTCATCATATTTATTTCAAATAGTGATCAAAGGAGATGCTATTGAAATTATGCATATGACTGAAAAACTAGAAGACCTATAGACCTCTTGACTCCTAATTTATGTGTTTGCAGAAAGATATAGAACAATAGACTAAAGTATTCTTCAAAAGAGAAGGTAGGGGGGCAGAGCCAAGATGGCAGCTGGAAAGCAGGGACTAGTGCGAGCTCCCTGCCAAGTTCCTCCAAAAAACCTATAAAAAAGTCTCTGAACCAATTCTAGAACTGCAGAACCCACAAAATAGGAGAGGGAAGCAGGGCTCCAGCCCAGGACAGCCTGGATGGTTGCTGGATGAGGTCTATCGCACATGGAGCTGGGAGAGGAGCAGAACAGAGCCCAGCATGGACCACGCAGACCAACCAAACCAGGATCTGGGTGGAGTGGGCCCTAACAACCTGAATCAGTGAGCTGTGGCAGTTGCCAGACTTCTCAACCCACAAACACCAAAGACAACAGAGAAGGTTAGTGGGAAAAGCTGCAGGGGACAGGGTGATAGAGTGCATGGTTCAGCCACTGCCCCTGGGGCAGCGGAGGTGGGGCAGCTACAGAACTACAGCTGCAGTTGCTTCTGGCCCCAGGCCCACCTGGTGGGAGGAATTAAGTGGCAGATCAGAGCAGGAGTGCAGAGCCTGCTGAAGATCTGAGTCCAGTCCAGGTTGGGGGTTCTTGGGGAAGGAGGAGTGCTGGTGTGGCAGAGCTGGCTGTATAGAAATAGCTCTGAAAACAACAGCGCATCCCCTCAAGCTTGGAACAAAGTACTCTTTACTCTACAAACAGTCATACCCTGACAAAAAACTCAAGGGTTAAGTAAGTTGGCTGGGAACATGGCCAGGCAGTGAAAACACACCCAGATTCAGTCTCAGACCTTGGAATCTTTCTTTGGTGACAAAGAAGACCAAAACATACAGCCAGAAGAAGTCAACAAAGTCAAAGAGCCTACAACAAAAGCCGCCAAGAAAAACATGAACTGGTCTCAGGCAGGCCATGGAAGAGCTCAAAAAGGATTTGGAAAAGCAAGTAAGAGAAGTAGAGGAAAAATTGGGACAAGAAATGAGAATGATGAAAGAAAACCATGAAAAACAAGTCAATGACTTGGTAAAGGAGACCCCAAAAATACTGAAAAAAATACTGAAGAAAACAACACCTTAAAAAATAGAGTAACTCAAATGGCAAAAGAGCTCCAAAAAGTCGATGAGGAGAAGAATGCCTTGAAAGGCAGAATTACTCAAATGGAAAAGGAGGTCCAAAAGACCAGTGAAGAAAATACTGCCTTAAAAATTAGATTGGAGCAAGTGGAAGCTAGTGACTTGATGAGAAATCAAGATATTACAAAACAGAACCAAAGGAATGAAAAAGTGGAAGACGACATCAAATATCTCATTAGAAAAACCACTGACCTGGAAAATAGATCCAGGAGAGATAATTGAAAAATTATTGGACTGCCTGAAAGCCATGATCAAAAAAAGAGCCTAGGGGCAGCTAGGTGGCGCAGTCAGTAGAGCACCGGCCCTAGAGTCAGGAGGACCTGGGTTCAAATCCGGCCTCAGACACTTGACACATGTACTAGCTGTGTGACCTTGGGCAAGTCACTTAACCCCAATTGCCCTGCCAAAAAGCAAAAAAAAAAAAAAAAAAGAAAGAAAATTGTTCACTCTTTTAAAAAAAAAAAAAAAGAGCCTAGATATCATCTTTCAAGAAACTGTCAAGGAGAACTTCCCTGATATTCTAAAGCCACAGGGCAAAATAGAAATTGAAAGAATCCACCGATTGCCTCCTCAAGTAGATCCCAAAAAGAAATCTCCAAGGAGTATTGTTGTCAAATTCCAGAGCTCCCAGATCAAGGAGAAAATACTGCAAGCAGCCAGAAAGAAACAATTTGAGTATTGTGGAAACATAATCAGAATAATCCAAGATCTAGCAGCTTCTACATTAAGAAATTGAAGGGCTTGGAATACGATATTCCAGAGGTCAGTGGAGCTAGGATTACAACCAAGAATCACCTACCCAGCAAAAGTGAGTATCATGCTCCAAGGCAAAATATGGATTTTCAATAAAATAGAGGACTTTCAAGCTTTCTCAGTGAAAAGACCAGAGCTGAATAGAAAATTTGACTTTCAAACACAAGAATCAAGAGAAGCATGAAAAGGTAAACAAGAAAAAGAACAAGAAAAAGAAGTTGCAAGGCACTTACTGAAGTTGAACTGTTTTGTTTACATTCCTACATGGAAGGATGATGTGTATGATTCATGAGACCTCAGTATTAGGGTAGCTGAAGGGAATATGCATATATATATATATATATATATATATATATATATATATATATATATATATGTGTGTGTGTGTGTGTGTGTGTGTGTGTGTGTGTGTGTGTGTATGTATATATATATACATACATGTGCGTATGTATGTATGTGTGTATATATATACATATATACATATATATGTGTATATATATATACATATATATACACACATATATATGGAGAGAGAGAGAAAGAGCACGGGATGAGTTGAATATGAAGGGATGATATCTAAAAAAAAAATAAAATTAAGGAATGAGAGAGGAATATATTGAGAGAGGGAGAAAGGGAGAGATAGAATGGGGTAAATTATCTCCCATAAAGGTGGCAAGAAAAAGCAGTTCTGTAGGAAGGGAAGAGAAGGCAGGTGAAGGGGAATGAGTGAATCTTGCTCTCATCAGATTTGGCCTGAGGAGGGAATACCATACACACTCAGTTGGGTATCCTACCCCACAGGAAAGAAAGAGGAAGAAGATAAAAAGGGGGGGAATGATAGAAGGGAGGGCAGATGGGGGAGGAGGTAATCAAAAACCAACACTTTCGAAAAGGGACAGGGTCAAGGGAGAAAATCCAACAAAAGGGGATAGGTTAGGAAGGAGCAAAATATAGTTAGTCTTTCACAACATGAGTATTGTGAAAGGGTTTTACATAATGATACACATGTGGTCTATGTTGAATTGCTTGACTTCTTAGGGAGGGTGGGTGGGAAGGGAAGAGGGGAGAGAATTTGGAACTCAAAGTTGTAAAAACAGATGTTCAAAAACAAAAAAAATGTTTTTTCATGCAACTAGGAAATAAGATACACAGGGAATGGGATGTAGAAATTTATCTTGCCCTACAAGAAAGGAAGGGAAAAGGGGATGGGAGGGGAGTGGTTTGACAGAAGGGAGGGCTGACTGGAGAACAGGGTAACCAGAATATATGCCACCTTAGAGTAGGGAGGGAGGGTAGAAATGGGGAGAAAATTTATAATTCAAACTCTTGTGAAAATCAATGTTGAAAAGTAAATATAATAAATAAATTAAATAAAAAAGAATGAAGGTAACGTTGCATGTATTGTATATATTATATCTGAAACTCTAGTGACACAGAACTTATTCTCCATCCAAGGTAGATAATTACATTGTTGGAAACATTGAATTATTTGGAAGTTCTTCCTTATGCTAAATTGCAAGCTATCTCCCAGGTACCCATTGTTTCTCATTCTGAAACATACATAGTATAGAGTAGTGGTCCTTTTTTTTTTAAATTCATCAATATGTTTCTGAAAGTTGTTAACAGTAAAGGTCCTTTAGAAAACATTCAAAATGTTGTAGTCTTTCTTCAGGGACTGGAAAATAAAAGCCATGACTTTTTTTCTGCAGTGCAGAAAGCAGAAGATTTTGTTAGAAATGATGACTTGTTCAGTTGTCTCAGTCATTTCTAACTCTTCATGACTCCATTTGGGGTTTTCTTGGCAAAGATACTTGAATGGTTTGCCATTTCCTTCTGCAGCTCATTTTACTGTTGAGGAAACTAAGGAAAACAGGGTGAAGTGACTTGCCCAGGGTCGCACAGCTCATAAGTATCTGAGGCCAGATTTGAACCCAGGAAGATGAGTCTTCCTGACTTCAGGTCTGGCACTCTATCCACTGCACCACTCAGCTGCCCCAAATAATTGGTAGTGTGTTCCAAACAAAGCCTACCTTTCTCACCAAGAATGGCGTATGTATTCCTCCACCCAATTTATCAAGAGATAGTGTTTTCTCTAGTGATTTTTTTTTTGCAATAGACAATAGGTTACTTTGTAGGATAAACCCTACTAAATAAAGGAAAAAAATGCTCTAGTACAGGGATTCTTAACATTTTTTGTGTTGAGGAATGCTTTAGAAATCTGGTGAAGCCCATGAATCCCTTGCCAGATAATATTTTTTTCTCTTCTTAATTATAAATTTATTTTTTATTTTTAATTTACAAAACTCAGTTCCACAATTTTTGGGGTTCCAAATTTTCTCTCCCTCCCTCTCCTACCCTCTCACCCCAAAGAGGACCTATAATCCAATGTAGGTTCTACATATACCTTCACAATGAACTTATTTACATAATAGTCCAGTTGTAAAGAAGAGTTAAACCCAATGGAAGGAATCATGAGAAAGAAGAAACGAAAGCAGAAAAGAAGGAAAAAAAGAGTGCAAATAGTTTGCCTCAATCTGCATTCAGACTCCATAATTCTTTCTCTGGATGTGCATAGCTTTTTCCATCATGAGTCTTTTGGAGCTGTCTTTGAACCTTGCATTGATGAGAGGAGCCAAGTCTATCAAAGTTAGTCCTTACAGATACTGTTTGTCTGTAATTGTGTATAATGTTCTCCTGATTCTGCTCCCCTCACTCAGCATCAGTTCATATAAGTCTTTCCAGGTTGTAATGAAGTCAGTCTGTTCCTCATTTCTTATAGCACAATAGTATTCTGTTACATTCATATGCTACTATTTGTTTATCTATTTCCCAATTGATGGACATCCTCTTGATTTCCAACTTTTGCAACCACAAAAAGAGCTGTTATAAACATCTTTGTAAGTACCGATCTCTTTCCCACTTGTGTGATCTCTTTGGGATACAGCCCTAGAAGAGGTATTGCTGGGTCAAAGGGTATGCACATTTTTATAGCCCTTTGGGCATAGTTCCAAATTGCTCTCCAGAATGGCTGGATCTGTTCACAACTCCACCAACAATGTATTAATGTTCCAATTTTCCCACATCCTCTCCAGCATTTATCATTTTCCTGTTTTATCATGTTAGCCAATCTGACAGGAGAGCTGTGATACCTAAGAGTTGTTTTGATTTTTATTTCTCTAATCAACATTGATTTAGAGCATTTTTTCATATGCTTATAGATATCTTTAATTTCTTCCTCTGAAAACTGCCTGTTCATATCCTTTGACCATTTCTCAATTGGGGAATGACTTGAATTCCTATAAATTTGGCTCAGTTCCCTATATATTTTAGAGATGAGACCTTTATCAGAGACACTGGTTGTAAAGATTCTTTCCTAAATTTCTGCTTCCCTCCTAATCTTTGTTGCATTGGCTTTGTTTGTACAAAACCTTTTCAGTTTAACATAATCAAAATTATCCATTTTGCATTTTATAATGCTCTCTATCTCTTGTTGGGTCATGAATTCTTCCCTGTCCCATAAATCTGACAGGTAAACTATTCCTTGCTCTCCCAAATTGCTTATAGTATCAGCCTTTATTCCTAAATCATGTACCCATTTTGACTTAATTTTTGTATACAGTGCAAGATATTGGTCTATGCCCAGTTTCTGCCATACTGTTTTCCAATTTTCCCAGCAGTTTTTGTGAAATAGTGAATTCTTAGTCCAGAAGCTAGATTCTTTGGGTTTATCAAAGAGTAGATTGCTATAGACATTGACTACTGCATCTTGTGTACCTAATCTATTCCACTGATCCACCACTCTGTTTCTTAGCCAGTACCAAGTAGTTTTGATGACTGCTGCTTTATAATAAAGCTTAATATCTGGTATGTCCCCCTTCCCTAGCATTTCTTTTCGTCAATTCCCTTGATATTCTGGACCTCTTGTTCTCCCAGATGATTTTTGTTATTATTTTATTCAACTCTATAAAATATTTTTTGGTAGTTCAATTGGTATGGCACTGAATAAGTAAATTAATCTAGGTAAAATTGTCATTTTTATTATATTAGCTCAGCCTAACCACAAGAAACTGATGTTTTTTACATTTATTTATATCTGACTACATTTTTGTGAAAAGTGTTTTGTAATTGTGTTCATATAGGTCCTGGGTTTGTCTTGGCAGATAGACTCACAAACAATTTATAGTGTCTACAGTAACTTTAAATGGAATCTCTCCTTTTATCTCTTGCTGTTTGGCTTTGTTAGTAATATATAGGAATGCTGAGGATTTATGTGGATTTATTTTATATCCTGCAACTTTGCTAAAGTTATTTATTAGTTCAAGTAGTTTTTTACTTCATTCTCTAAGTAAAATATCATATCATCTGCAAAGAGTTATTTTCTTGGTTTCTCCTTTGTCTATTCTAATTCCTTCAATTTCTTTTTTTTATTGCTAAAGTTAACATTTCTAGTACCAAATTGAATAATAGGGGTGATAATGGACATCCGTGTTTCACCTCTGATCTTATTGGTAATGCATCTAGCTTATCCCCATTACGTATAATGCTTGCTGATCATTTTAGGTAAATGCTACTTATAGTTTTAGGGAAGACTCTGTTTATTCCTATTCTTTCTAGTGTTTTTTAATAGGAATGGATGTTGTATTTTGTAAAAAGATTTTTCTGCCTCTATTGAGATAATCATATGGTTTCTGCTAGTTTTATTGTTCATATGATCAACGATGCTGATAGTTTTCCTAATATTGAACCAGTCTTGCATTCCTGGAACAAATCCTACCTGATCATAGTGTATTATTTTCATGATAAGTTGCTGCAGTCTTTTTGCTAATATTTTATTTAAAATTTTTGCATCAATATTCATTAGGTAAATTGGTCCATAATTTTCTTTCTCTGTTTTGCCTCTTCCTGGTTTAGGTATTAGTACGATACTTGTGTCATAAAAAGAATTTGGTATGCTTTTTTCTTCACCTATTTTCACAAATAGTTTATAAAGTATGGGAATTAATTGTTATTTAAATGTTTGATAAAATTCACATGTAAATTCATATGGCCCTGGAGAGTTTTTCTTAGGGATGTCATTGATGGCTTGCTCAATTTCTTTTTCTGAGAGGGGGTTATTGAGGCATTTTACTTCCTCTTCTGTTAACCTGGGTAATTCATATTTTTGTAAATATTCATCCACATCCCTAAGGTTGTCAAATTTATGGACATACAATTGGGTAAAATTATTCCTAATCATTGTTTTAATTTCCTCTTCATTGGAGGTGTATTCACTCTTCATTTTTGATACTGGTAATTTGATTTTCTTCTTTCTTTTTTTTAATCTAATTGACCAAGGGTTCATCAATTTTATTGGTTTTTTTCATAAAACCAGATCTTGGTTTTATTTATTAATTTAATAATTTTCTTGATTTCAAGTTTATTAATCTCTCCTTTGGTTTTCAGTGTTTCTAATTTGGTATTTAATTAGAGATTTTCATTTTGTTCTTTCTCTAGCTTTTTCAGTGGCATGCCCAATTTATTGATCTCCTTTTTATCTATTTTATTCATTTAAGCATTTAGAGAAAGCAGATCAAAGAACCTGTGCTAGCTTCTTGTGTGCTTTTCTTGTTGGGTCTTTCACCTCCATAGCAGCTGCTAGCAACATTGTTGTTACAGAGAGGAATGTTGAAATATTTTAAACACACAAAAACAATGGAAGGAAACACGGACAAGTGGGATGGTTTTGAAAGTAATATGTAAAATTTCTCATATATTCATACACATACATATGCATATATATACATACACATACACATGTATATAAAATGGTCATTTCCAAAAATTTTAAATCTGTACCTTGTGTCCACTACCTGTCTACCAAGAGGTGGGCAACATGCTTAATTATAGGTCCTCTAGAGATGAAATCATTACTTTGATAATGATCTTAAGTTTTTCAGAGTAGTCTTTCTTTATACTGTTGCTCAAATATAAACTACTCTCCAGGCTCTGCTCACTTCACTCTGCATCATTTCATATTATTCAGGATTCTTTTTCATTTTTTATGGCACAGCATCCATCATATTCATAAGCCAATTGTCTAAATTCTTCAGGCTGGTAATTAAAACCCTTAACATTTCTTGTATATCATGAATCAATGTCATGAAATCTAAGGCACCCCTTTATATTTTAGTTCCTTCTTTCTGTCTCTCTCTCTGTGTGTGTATGTGTCTTTTTCTCTCTCTGTCCCTCTCCTCTCTTCTGCTCTCCTCTGCTCTCCTCTTCTCCTCTCCTTCCCTCTCCTCTCCTCTTCTCTCTTCTCCTCTTCTCTCTCTCTCTCTCTCTCTGTCTCTGTCTCTGTCTCTTCTCTCTTCCTCTTTCTGTTTCTGTTTCTCTCTGTGTGTCTCTGTCTCTCTCTCTCTGTCTTTCTGTCTCTCTCTGTCTTTGTCTCTGTTCCTCTGTCTCTCTCTCTCAGCTGGTATTTATTGGCCATAGATACTATTCTTTCATAAAATTAAAGCAGTAAGGACCATCCTAAAAAGCAATGGAGGGATGCAGAGTGGGCATGAATAGTATGTTACCCATTATAAACAAGGAATCATGAAGAAGAAATTATGTATGGGGTTTTAGAAAAGAAATGTATGCTTGAAAAGATGAGCTAGTCCTGTGGTGAAAGTGAGAAATAACCATTAGACAATCCATATCCTCCATTAGTAGTCTTGAGTCTGTCAAAAGAAAGCTAATAATAGCCCAAGAACATTGGGTAGGCCATCTATACCAAACTTATAGGAAGACACGAATGAGAGTTGTACAAGAAGGGCAGGAATGGATTGTCTATGATCTATGCAGCAACTGCTCAAGTTAATAAAATCTCAGATCCATTGGAAGTATTGTAATTATTAAATATTTCCCATTGAATGAATAAACGAAGAGAATCCTGGGGTCTTTTATCTTGCCAGACATGAAGTACCCATACAAATTATCTAAAAGAGTTTTCTATGATCTTCTTAAAGCTCCTCATCTGCAGAGACTTCTTGGAGGGTCATTCCAATGCTTTCTTCCTCTGACAACCAAGAGTCACCTGTTTCCTTTCAAAACTGCCTGTGCTGTTTTTTGGGTCCTGTCTTTCAAGTGATCTATCCCATACTCATACAGCCTTTCATTGCCACGAAAGCAGTAAGTTTTATCATCTGTTTGCTTTATTTTCTCTAAGCTAATAATCTCATTTCACCTTTATTTAGGAACTTTATTTTTCATCAATTTAAAATCATTTTTGTCACTGTTTGCTATGCAGTTTTTCTTTATTCTCCACATTAGCATCTCCTCCCTCTTCAGTAGCAGAATTCAAAATTGATTTGGCCCATAATTTTCCATTTTGCTTTGCTCTAGTTGATAGTCTTGGTTCTGGTATTCTAGTAGCATATGCATCAATAAGCCTGTGTTTTGGGATCTATAGCTTTTTGTTCTAAAGTAAGCTTTTGGCAGTATTCTGTTTAATGTTCTCCACCATATCCACAATATTTCAAAATAGCACAGTATCTAACTACATATATTGTAGTCATCATTGTCCAATGTCACATGTTCTCCTTTAGAAGTTTTATTAGACTATATCCAAAGAAATGTCTTTTCTTTTTAAGGTGTATAGTAAAGGTGTTGTTTCTAATTTGGACTAAATAGTAATTAAGGACAGGTGTCTATGTTTGTTTATAGAGAATAAAATCTCATCACAGATCTTAGTACTTTGGTCATTCCAAATAGATTTTAGTTAGTAATTTAATTTTAATGGTAATGAATAGCATGGTCTTATAAAAATATTAGTTGGAAGTGCTCCTTTTATATGTCTCCTCACACCAGTAGTTTCAAAGTGGTAGGGAAGCTTTTTCTCTCAATGAGAATTCTATCCTAACATAAAAGCAGTTGGATCAGATCTGGTGGCTAGCCTGGAAATATATCAAACATTTATTTACTTGATAGGAAAGTTTTTGCTTTGCTTTGTTTTATTTCAGGGACAGGAGAGAGATGAGGTGAGGGTGGGATGGAATGGATATCTCAGAATCTGAATAAAGTATTGATAGTCTACAAAAGACAGGTTAAAAAGATATAATCTTCAAACTCTCAAATACAAATGTTGTGCAGAGATTACCAGATTGCTGAGAATAGGAATCTTCTTTCTCTTTCTTTTTAAAACCAGAATAGGTGCAAAAACTCACTTCCATAAAGTAAAGAGATACAGGTATTGATCTGTCATTCATAAATGTAGGAAGGCAGTGTCTCTATGGCCAGAGTTGGCTTTAAATCACCCATTATGCTCCATTTTGCTAGGATAAGTTTCAGTAAAAATTCTAGCATTTTTACAACTTCTATAAAAGTTGGAAAAAATATAGTTTGCCTCAGTGGAAATGTTACCACTAGACTTTACATATAGCACAGGGATAAACACTGCTAAAGGTCCATTCTAAATTCAAGAAAATATTAAGAGAACTTTCAATATTCTTAAATGCAAAATTCTACTTTTCTTTTGAAATCTATATAGGTGGCAGGGAACTTCATCTAGAAGTCATTTTTGTTTAGACTCTTTGGATGATCATTATAGATAGATATAGATAGATATAGGTATTTTTATAGATATACATACATATATATTCGCACATATATTTACATATCTGTATATCTCTGTAGATATTATAAACATATGAACCTATATACTTATATCTATATTTAGATCTCTACATATAAATATATGTACACATATACACCTGTTTACATATACATCTACACATACATACATCAAGCTGATTGACTTAAAAGGAATGAACTTACTAGTGTTTTGAAAGTAAGGACAGTTCTAACAGTAGTGAGGACTATGGAGCAACATGATCCAATTCTAAGAAATTCCATTGCCAAGTGCTCTACTTTTGGTCTCCATCCTAGTTCTTGATTTGAATTCTTTTCCGTTAAGAAAAATCTTTCTTTACTGCTTTGTTAAGAGAATATCTTAGAGCCATGTCAGCTTTATAGAAGCAGAAGATTCATTTGGAGATGTGACTGTCACTTGGTTTAATTAAATACCCTAAATATCACTTCTTCCTGTCTAAACATTCAGTTGAATGGTATGATCCAATAAGGGAAGGAAAAGTCCGTGAATAGTAATGAGCCTTAGCTTAAAGATTCCATTTCCCCACGTGGGGCTTGTGGGAAACCACGGATTTG
Source organism: Trichosurus vulpecula (assembly GCF_011100635.1). Taxonomy (NCBI): domain Eukaryota; kingdom Metazoa; phylum Chordata; class Mammalia; order Diprotodontia; family Phalangeridae; genus Trichosurus; species Trichosurus vulpecula. The sequence goes on from NC_050573.1 coordinate 354,521,989, forward strand.
GGCCTTTGAGCTTGCTTAGCAGAAGTAAACAAAGGGTGAGAGTTGTTCTTCCTTCTGCTATGTAGCACTCAGGAGGAGCTTGGATCTTCTGACTACACAGCTTTTGCTCAAAACCAACAAACCTGAGATCGTCAGTATCTAGGCAAAAAAGCAAAGAAATTCCTTAAGTATATTAGTTGTATAGTGAATAGAAAACCAATCAGAAAAGAGGTCAGAAAACCTAAGTTTATCCTCCTCACCATCAACATAAACACCAGTAATGATGACAATAGTACTACTAATAAGTACCTACCCAATACGTAAAAGACCTGATCTCCTGGGAGCTTGAATTTACCACTAGAATTAAAATATCTTTCATGGACTGACAGATGGCAATTCCTCATACTGCATATATAGACCTCAAAGTATTCACAACCAATAACTGTCTTGGACCTGGACTATTATCACAGACTGAACTATTATCCATGTTGCCTGAACAAAACATAGATTTATAAAACCTTAAGAACAACATTTTAATAGATAACACAGAGGAGATAAAAATTCTGTGTATAGTATCTCTGTTGCCCTCCTACTGGAGTTGTACTGAGGATGTTTTCAGTGAATATAATAAGTTTATTCAACTACAAAAAGGTTATTTTATTCATCTGTGCAAATTCTGTAGAGCATTAGATCTTAAAGAATAATAGCAGAATGACAACTTGCCCCAGGACTGTTTCTATCTGAACCCCATAAAAAGATAAGACTGGGATAATACTAATATAAACAATAATAATAGCAAATACTCATAATCTCTTACCTGCATAGAACAATTTTTTTTAAATATACAGACTTAGCTGAGGAAATCAAAATCACGTGGAAGTAAGATGAGGTAATTGTTATCACTGTTATCCTGCTACTGGAAATGGAAGAGGATGCTTTCAGTGAGCCCATAGAAAACATGTACAAGTTCTAGTACTTTTATTAAACCATAAAAATAGTTGTTTTATCTACCTTTGAAATAGCAAGATAATGACTTGTCCCAATATGTTTCTGTCTGAATTCCAATGAATAAGAAAGATATTTTATAACGATGAGAATAATTCACATTTATATACTATTTTTAGTTTATGGAATGTTTTCTTTGTAATGACACTATAAGTTTGCAAATATTTTACAGATGAGAAAATTGATGCCAAGAGGTTTAATTTACTTGTCTGTGGTCATACAGATAAGTGTTGGAGTCAGTATTAAAACCAGGTCTTCTGACCCTTCAATAATGTCATTAAGTATCTCTGTGACTTTAGTTAAGATCATTTCTATGTCTCCCCTTAATAATCTTTAAATATGTCTTTGAAGGTATTCTATCTCATAGGATCAAATGAGATATTTATGTAAGCACATATTGAAGTCAAGCACATCTATAGATATAAAGCATTATTATTAGGTGAATCCATTACTAGAATAATACTGGAGCTTCTTAGCCCCAGGGCTTTGATTTAGAAGATAGTCCTTCCATACCTAGGAACAACAAGTTAGCATTTAGTTAACAAGAACCATTGGTTAAAATAGAACTTTGGGGAATTTTAGGATAGATTGAGCTCAGCTCTAACTCTGATCTGGGGCCCTCTTGCTACTTCTAGCAACGGTTGGTGTCCCAGGGTTTTTGTGCCATTCCAACTTCATTTCCTCCTTCCTCTTTATGACTGAGGGCAGTATTACTGCTGTTTATACCAGGTCTGGTTTGTGATATGTACATCAAATGCAAAAAAAAATAATTTTTGTAGCTGATTACTAGATAACAGTATCTGTGACATTGGATCATAGCAACTTTTGCAAAGTAAGAAGTGTCCACTGCTTAGACTTATTGGTTGGAAGGAAGCTTTAGGACAAATGATGTCAAAGTATTTTGAGAAGAAAACGGGAAAAGAGGGAGCTCACTGTGAACAGCTTCAATTTTCTCTGTAGAGTAAGAGAGAAGGTGTCCAATTGAAGAGATTTTGGGAGGGTTACATGTGAGAAGTTCGAGAAGAGAAGAAAATGTTTAAAAGACTGTAGCATCTGTGAAGAGTGACACAGGGAATTGATAGGGGGAGGGGGAAGGATTGCTTTGCCACCATAAAAATCAAGTTGAAGTTAAACAAATTTGTAATGTGGTCAGTCAGTATGGTTGAGTAATTTCCTCTGGCTCCATTCATCAGTACGTGAATAGGAGCAGAAGGGACACTTGATGGAAGTAATATATATTTGGGGTTTGGCAAAAGATGAGAAACTGTATAAAGGATTCAAGAAAAAAACAATGTAGAGTTGAATTGGTTAAATGTAGAATTGAACCTGGGCAGCTAGATGGCTTAGTGGATAGAGCACTCAGTTCAAATCTGGCCTCAGACACTTATTAGCTGAGTGATCCTGGGCAACTTAATCTTGTTTCCTAACCCACTATAGAAAGAAATGACAATCCACTCCAACATCTTTGTCAAAAAAAAACCTCACGGCTAATATGGTGCACAGGATCACAAAAAAGTTGGATACAAATGAATGACTGACCAACAGGAAGAGGAAGATGAAGTCCAAGTAGGATAATAGCCTGAGAAAATATTGAGGGGTAGCAGTTTCAATGAGGATGAAATATATGTTTAGGAAGTATAAAATGAAGGGACAGATCAAATAAAAAGTTGATGGTAAGATAGAGGAACATAAAAGTTTTTGGTCAAGACAGTTATGGTAAAGTTGTGGTAACAGGTTCTCTCTAAATGCCAATCCCACCAGCTTGGCTTCATCTTCACATAATATGTGATACCTCCTTTTTAGATGCTCAAAATATTGGCCAATAGTGATTCTTCTTTGATTCTAATGATAATAATAACTAATATTTACATAGGGCTTACTATGTGCCCGGCATTGTGCTAAGGGCTTGACTGGGAGGTCAGTACTATTATTATCCCCATTTGACATACGAAGAAATTGAGGAAAACAGAAATTAAATGACTTGCCCAGGATCACACAGTTAATACATGTCTGATGCCAGATTTGAACTTGGATCTCCTTGACGCCAGGCCCAGAGCTCTATCCATTATATCACGTAGCTATCTCTCAAGTTGTTTATAAATTTTATTTCTGGTAAACTTTAATCAGGAGCCTTCATGTATGATTACTTTCCCCTCAGCTTGGCCAAGCCCTTCCTTCCCCATGAGTCTGGTTGATCTCTGCTGATGCAGCCTGATTCTCTCACTCCTGAATCAAGTGTTAAACAGAACTTGATTTAATATATAAGGAAAAGGCTTGAACAAGGAACATGATTAAGTATCTTCTGTATGACTTGTTCCCATTTCACTTAGACTTTGCTGACTTTTTAGGGTGGCTTTATAGCTCAAAGTATGCACATTATTTTGATTAGGGAGCCAAACTCCCTTCCCAAAAGGAGCCTCTGTAACTGGTAGCTGGTCTAATAAAGAGCAACACAATTGCTTCCTGCTTTGTACGATCTTTCTAAAGTCCACCCTGTAGTGCCCTATTAAAAAAATCCATAGATTGCCTTTAAATTGATTGTGCTGGTTTGGAAAGCCCTTAAGACCTCCTATCCTGGCAGTATTCAGACCCCCTTCTTGAGCATCCTCCTAGGGCTGTGAAACCACCTGCCTTTAAGGGTTTCTCCCATTGTGCTTTAGGATGGCAGGTGATCTATCATGTCTTTGCTCTGATGGTCCCTGGGGCATTGAACCTGCTCCCCTTCCACATAAAAACAATGCTCTGTGTTTTTTGTACATCTCCTTTCCTTTCCCATGGAGCTCTTCTGAAACATGCTGTCATTAATTCTCACAGCATCCCAGTGAGTCAGGTCAGTGGTATTATCCCAAGCTCACAGATGCAGGAGATGAGGCAACGAGAGGTTAAGTGACTTGCCCAAAGTCACCCAGAGAAGCAGCACAAGCCAGGTTTAGAAAAAAGGTTCCCTGGCCTGATATCTTGTGTATTACTAGAGGCATATCCCGGTTAGGCTGTTCTGAGACACTTTTGTCTGATACCTAAACCCTTTATTCCTTTTCTCAGTGCTAGCCTTCTCTTGTGAAATTGCTTCCTATTTAGCATCTTCCTTATAATGCCACTTTAATAAGAAAAAGACCTAGGCAAGAATGTACTGGTTGTTTTATATTGCTTTGGGTGTTTTTTCTTTTTCTTTTTTTTTACTATCTAAATTTAGGGACCTGAGCACTGTGATTGGAGAGGAACTCTATTCCATTTATTACTATTATTAATTTACAACCTACAGACTAAGTGTTAGGGAGGAAAGGGCCAGATCATTATCAATATTTTAACACCCACAGAAAAAAAAGTCAGACAGCAAGCGACCTCTTATAAATCCTTTAGTTCCAGGAGATATTTGTAACTACCAAAGATGATCCTGATGTAATGGAAGCATTTAATGGAGAAAATGTTGCTCTATTTCTCTTCTTGATAGCACCAGGGGATAGAGGGGGATAGAGGTTGAGGAAAAGAGACTCTATAGGAATGCTGCTCAAGAAAAGCAATGTGTTTACTAAGCTGGTCAATAATAAGATTAACTTGAAGAAGTAAAAGACTGATCAATCTTACTATCGATCAGCTCAGTAAAGATATTAGTGTGCAAGTGTAGTATAACTACCTTGGTGATATTTTGTCGGGCCATCCACCAGAGGTACTAGCCAAGTAGTTCCACTTGCTCTTTGAAACATCCTAAAAGGGCTAACTCAATGGCAAAGACACACATCTGACAAATATGAAATATTTTTAAAAAACACATTTGGGTCAGAAAATCAGCTAGCTATAGGCAGTCTAGGTTTCACATTTCCAAGAAAATGCAGTGCTTAAAACAATTTAACTATGGTGAGATTTCACCTATTCAGTGTCATAAACTTAAATATAAACCATTTCCCATTTGATTCTACGAGAAACTCTTGTCCATTGTTTTTATGTCAGTCTCATCCTCATCAATTTGATAAATATTTTCAAAGTTTCATGCAAAGGATATTTGACACAGCGTTAGCTGTCTCTTATTTTCCCTGATCATTCTGAATGTTGTGAAGGTTCTTTCCAGGATGCTTTAATGCATGAGAGGCAGGATAGGATAGATAACTGAACTTTTAAGAAGGAAAGAAAAGAAGAGGGAAAAAAAAAACTTCCCCTGGGGAAAATTCCATCCTGTTGATCTCAGTTTTTCTATATTGGACCAGCCTAAATGATAGACAAAGCAATAGAAAATTAGATCAAGAAAATCAGCACATTGTGACTAGCAAACCAAATGAAATCAGTAATTTGATTGTACTATAGTGATTTGTAAATTACCATCTTCAAACTTGGACTCACCAGTTATTAAATTAGCTTTCCTTCATCTATATCCCTACTAGCTTCAGGGTTATTGTCATCATGTCAATTGAAAGAAATTACTACTAATTCCCATTAGTATGTCACATGCCCTCAACCAAATCCCAACCTCTTGATTCTCATCTACCTTTCTAAGTACTATTCATCTCCCATATTCATTGATGTCTTTTATTATTCCCAAACCCTTCAACAGATGTTCACAAAAGTTCTCTCTCTCGCCCTTTTTTTTCTCACCCTACACATCCTACCTTGGCATTCTCATTCACTCGTCCAGTTTCAACTATATCTCTAGGTCAATACATCCTAAATCTGGGGAGGCAGAGCCAATATGGTGGCAGGAAAGCAGAGACTTGCTTAAGCTCTGCACACCAAATCCCTCCAAACACCTGTAAAAATGGCTCAGAACAAATTCTAGAGCTGCAGAACTCACAAAATAGCAGAGGAAAACAGATCTCCAGCCCAGGAGAGCCTGGATGGTTGCTGGGAAGGGTCTATCACATGGTGCTGAGAGCAGAGGGCAACCCAATGTGGGCCATGCCAGGACAGATCAGACCTGAAGTCAGCCAGCTGGAAGAGGCCTTGGGGCCATTAAAGAGTGAGCTGTGATAGTCACCAGACTTCTCAACCCACAAACACCAAAGAGCAGATTAGTGGGAAACTGCAGGATCGAGTTCAGAGTGGTCTGGCCACCAGCTCTGGGGGTGGAAAAGGTCATGCAGCAGTGGCGGTAGCAGCAGTAGGAAGCTCCTGAGGCTGCCTCCAGAGCTCCATCATCAGCGGGTTTCTGAGTCCCTGGCTCACACGGTGGGAGGAATCTAGCTGCAGAACACAGTGGGAATGCAAGGAGTGCTTTGTGGGCACAAAGGCAGATTCTCTTGCTGTGCTCTGCTTGGATCTGAATTGCGGTCTTGGTTGGTGGTTTTTGGGGAAAAAGGAGCACTGCTGTGACAGAGCCTGGGTGATGGTGGAGTAGAAGTGCTCTGAAAACAGCAGTGCTTGGACCCTAAAGCTTGGGACAAAGTACTCTCTACTCTACAAGGAGTCATATCCTGACAAAAAGCTCAAGGGTCAAGTAGTTGGCTGGAAACATGAACAGGTGGCAAAAATGAACTCAGACTCAACCTCAAACACTAGATTCCTTTTTTAGTGACAAAGAAGATTAAATCATACATCCAGAAGGACTCAACAAAGTCAAAGGGCCTACATCAGAAGCCTCGAAGAAAAATATCAATTGGTCTCAGGCTGTGGAAGAGCTCAAAAAGGATTTGGAAAAGCAAGTAAGAGAAGTAGAGGAGAAATTGGAAAGAGAAATGAGAGTGATGCAAGAAAACCATGAAAAACAAGTTAATGACCTCCTAAAGGAGACCCAAAAAATACCGAAGAAAATAACACCTTGAAGAATAGACTAACCCAAATGGCAAAAGAACTCCAAAAGGCCAATGAGGAGAAGAATGCCTTGAAAAGCAGAATTAGCCAAATGGAAAAAGAGGTCCAAAAGACCACCACCTTAAAAATTAGATTGGCACAAATGGAACCTGGTGACTTCATGAAAAATCAAGATATTATCAAACAGAACCAAAGGAATGAAAAAATGGAAGACAATGTGAAATATCTCATTGGAAAAACCACTGACCTTGAAAATAGATCCAGGAGAGATAATTTAAAAATCATTGGACTACCTGAAAGCCATGATCAAAAAAAGAGCCTAGATATCATCTTTCAAGAAATTATCAAGGAAAACTGCCCTGATATTCTAGAACCATAGAGTAAAATACAAATTGAAAGAATCCATGGATCACCTCCTGAAAAAGGTCCCAAAAAGAAAGCTCCTAGGAATATTGTCACCAAATTCCAGAGTTTCCAGGTCAAGGAGAAAATACTGCAAGCAGCCAGAAAGAAATAATTTGAATATTGTGGAAACACAATCAGAATAACACACGATCTAGCAGCTTCTACATTAAGGGATCTAAGGGCTTAGAATATGATATTCCGGAGATCAAAGGAGATAGGATTAAAACCAAGAATCACCTACTCAGAAAAATTGAGTATCATGCTTCGAGGCAAAATATGGATTTTCAATAAAATAGAGGACTTTAAAGCTTTCTCAATGAAAGGACCAGAGCTGAATAGAAAATTTGACTTTCAGATACAAGAATCAAGAGAAGTATGAAAAGGTAAACAAGACAGAGAATTCATATGGGTCATACTAAAGTTGAACTGTTATGTTTGCATTCCTATATAGAAAGATGATGTGTGTAATTCATGAGACCTTTCTCAGTATTAGGGGAGTTGAAGGGAATATAGACATAGGGCACAGGATGAGTTGAATATGAAGGGATGATATCTAAAAATAAAATAAATTTAAGGGGTGAGAGAGGAATATATTGAGAGAGGGAGAAAGGGAGAGATAGAGTTGGGTAAATTATCTCACATAAAAGTGGCAAGAAAAAGCAGTTCTGTTGGAAGAGAAGAGGGGACAGGTGAGCGGGAATGAGTGAATCTTACTCTCATCAGATTCAACTTGAGGAGGGAATAACACACACACTCAATTGAGTATCTTACTCCACAGGAAAGTAAGGGGAAGGGGATAAAAATGGGGGGATGATAGAAGTGAGGGCAGATGGGGAAGGAGGTAATCAAAAGCAAACACATTTGAAAAGGGACAGGGTCAAGGGAGACAATCAAATAGAAGGGAACAGGATAGGATGGAAGTAAATATGGTTAGGCTTTCACAACATGAGCATTGTGGAAGTGTTTTACATAATGATACATGTGTGATCTATGTTGAATTGCCTGCCTTCCTAGAGAGAGTGGGTGAGAAGGGAAGAGGGGTGAGAATTTGGAACTCAAAGTTTTAAAAGCAGATGCTTAAATTTTTTTTTTTTTAATTTTTTGCATGCAGCTGGGAAACAAGATATATCGGGAATGGGGCATAGAAATATATCTTGCCCTACAAGAAAGTAAGGGGAAAGGGGATGGGGGGATGGGGTGAAAGAGGGGAGTGGTGACTGGGGAACGAGGCAATCAAAATATATGCCATCTTGGAAAGGGGGGGAAGGGTAGAAATGGGGAGGAAATTTGTAACTCAAAATCTTGTGGAAATCAATGTTGAAAACTAAAATATTAAATAAAAATATATATAGGAAAAAATACATCCTAAATTCTATGTATAAACTTGATCTCTCTTTTGACTGTTTTTAATTGTTTTCACAGATATTCTCTGTTTGGATGTCTTACTGACGACACTTCCAAACCCATCATTTATTTTTAAAAAATATTTTATTTTTCCAAATTACATGTAAAAATGATTTTACCATTAAAAAAACCTTTTGAGTTTCAAATTCTCTTCCTCTTCCCTCCACCTTCTTTGAGAAGTCAAGCAATTTGATGTAGGTCATACATGTGCAGTTATACAAAACACATTTCCACAAAAACTTCTGGGAAAATTTGAAAATGGTAGAGCAGAAACTGGGCATAGACCAATATCTTATACCATATACCAAAATAAAGTCAAAATGGGTTCATGATTTAGGAATAAAGGCTGATATTATAAGCAATTTGGGAGAGCAAGGAATAGTTTACCTATGAGATTTATGGAAAAGGAAAGAATTCATGACCCAAGAAGAGATAGAGAGCATCACAAAATGCAAAATGGATAATTTTGATTATGTTGAATTGAAATGTTTTCATATAAAAAAGCCAATGCCACAAAGATTAGGAGGGAAGCAGAAAATTGGGATAAAATCTTTACAACCAGTATTTCTGATAGAGGCCTCATCTCTAAAATATACAGGGAACTGAGCTAAATTTATAGGAATACAAGTCATTCCCCAATTGAGAAATGGTCCAAGGATATGAACAGGCAGTTTTCAGAGGAAGAAATTAAAGACATCTATAGGCATATGAAAAAATGCTCTAAATCATTACTGATTAGAGAAATGCAAATCAATACAACTCTTAGGTACCACATCTCTCCTGTCAGATTGGCTAAAATGACAAAACAAGAAAGTGATAAATTCTGGAGAGGATGTGGGAAAATTGGAACATTGTTACATTGCTGGTGGAGTTGTGAACTGATCCAGCCATTCTGGAGAATAATTTGGAACTATGCCCAAAGGGCTATAAAAATGTTCATACCCTTTGACCCAGCAGTACCACTTCTCGGGGTGTATCCCAAAGAGATCACACAAGTGGGAAAAGCACCCATGTGTACAAAAATATTCATAGAGCCTCTTTCTGTAGTAGCAAAGAATTAGAAAACAAGGGGACGCCTAATTGGGGAATGATTGAACAAGTTGTGGTATATGAAGGTAATGGAATAGTATTGTGCTATAAGAAATGGGGAAGATACGAATTTCATAACAACCTGGAAAAACCTACATGATATAATGCTGAATGTGTGGAGCAGAGCCAGGAGAACATTATACACAACTGCAGATATGTGGATTCTGTGATGACTAACCTTCATAGACTTTGCTCTTCTCAGCAACACAAGGTGCAAAGGCAACTCTATAGGACTCATGATGGAGAATGCTATCTACATCCAGAGAAAGAACTATGGAGTCTGAATGCAGATTGAGGCACGATTTATGCTTGCCTTTTTTTCCCCTTTTTTTTCTTTTGTTTTTGTTTTGGGGTTTTTTTTGGTTGTTTCCTCTTTCTCATGATTCATTCCATTGGTCATAATTCTTCTTCACAACTTGACTGGTGTGTTATAAATAGAAGATATATTGGATTCCATGCCGTCTTGGGGAGGAAGGTACAGAGCAGGGGAAGAAAACCTGGAACTCAAAATTATGTAGAACCGAGCATTGTAAACTAAAAATAAAAACTGTCAAAAAAAAGAAAAAATAAAATAGAATAAGGGAATTACCTATGAACACACACACACACACACACACACACACACACACACACACACACAAAGAGTTGTGTTTCATATGTAAGACAAATTACTTTGCTCAGGGTGCTAAATGGAAACATCTTGGTTCCAGGTAAGGCTATGGGGAACATATTCCTCCAAAGAAGAATTTCTCCATTTTACTCACTAGAACACCTATTCTACACATGATGATGGATCACTTTGAGGAAAGGATCAATACAATAATTTTAAAAGTAAGGAGTTGGATTTGACCTATGAGGACCCTTTTAGTTTTAAGTCTATGATCCTATGATATCAGAATCTCTGGTCAGGAATATTACTTTTGAATCATAAATGCTTCCCAAATGTTTTCTGGAAACCTACTGTTTATAATCAGTTTTAGTATCTAAGTAAATGGTAAAAGAGTTGTGATTTCATCAGCATGGGAAATTCTTGGTGGGAGACTACTGTTTATTGACAAAGGCTGAGACCCATCTCTAACTCAAAGATAACTCTGGACATTGTATGAAGCACAAAGAGGCTAAATGACTTACCTAAGGCCATGCAGCTCATAAGGGTCAGAGGCAAGATTTGAATCCAGGCTTCCCTGGCTCCCACTTGAGATCTTTTCACAATGCTTGCTCCTTTCCAGTATGGGTGACTCACTGATGGTGTTGGTGACTAAATGTTATTCACTTCAAGTATCTGATTGTTTTATGTAAAATCATCCATGAAAGCCATTATTTTAATTTATATTTGTGTGAGTCTCCAGACTTCATCTTCCATTTCATTCTATATAAGCAAATGAAAAGAAAATAAACAGCCAATCCAATTATTACCATTAAAAAAAGAAATATAATAATGGGGGCAGCTAGGTGAGGTGGCACAGGGAGGACAGCACCAATCCTGGAGTCAGCGGGACCTGAGTTCAAATCTGGCCTCAGACACTTGACACACTAGTTGTGTGACCTTGGGCAAGTCACTTAACTTCAAATGCCCTGCCTTCCCCCTTCCCAAAAAAAGAAATATAATAGTGAACTTATTTCTCCACTGCCCCACCAGAATTAAATTTTATCATTTTAAATGATTTTTGCCAGTGTCATGAATAGATGTGATGGCAACTTACAGAACAAATACACAGCTTTGGGAGACATAACTTAGTATATAGCCTGAATGGGGAATACATATACAGTGTTCATGAACCTCAATTTTCATTGTAGAGGAGTCTGAGATTTTAATTCTCTAGACAATATAAATATAATAATATAACACAGCCTTCTAGAAGAGAAGGGAGATTTTCTGGGTAGTACCAGATCTGGGATTTGGCTTATGGGTGGCTCATAAGACCTTCTATAGAGAGCTTTCCTGATGTATTTTGCTACTTGAAAAAGAAAGAAGACAGTCCATATTGTTTTGTTCACATTCTACTTGAAGAACAAAGCTATTGAGTTATCTGGTAAGAAGGGTGTTGCTTAGTCAGCAAGCTGCAGAATGTATTTTTTTTTGGTGGGGAGAGGAAAGAAAGTATCATCTAAGCCATAGGGTGCTACTACAATTTTGGGGGAGATTGTTCAGGACTGTCTAGAAAAGAGAAATGCTTTGGAATGACAAAGTGTTGTATATTAGCAAGTAAAGTGTGACTTTTGTCTTTTGTTTTGGAGTGCTTCTCAGCACAAAGGCAATCAAGTGCCTTTGATTGAGTCACTTGTTTGAATCAAGAGTCTTTGATTGAATCAAGAGTCTTTCATGACCTGCTTAAGTCACAAGAAAGCCTAAGTCACATGAGTTTGAGTTGACCCTCTGACCCTGAAGAAGTACATATCTACTCTGAGGTTAGCATTTTGCTTGAGGCTCACTCACTGGAAGAATGTCATGTAATTTGACTAGACAAGACTCTGAGTAGCTGTTAAGGAACCCCCCACCCCCACCCTGGCTTTGAAAAATCCAAATATTGGTGTTTCTTTCTCTGGTAACTATGCATGTAATGCCTTGGACAGACAGCTAGAAGCCTGTCTGCTGATTTGTGTTATTTTGCTCTGTTTATATAATTTCTGCTTGTAATTTCTGTTTGTGTTTTCTCTGAAGTTCAGGGTGCTGACTTTTCCTCCCGAACTGAGTGAATGATATATGTATGTTTAATTAAAGTGAGATTGTAAACCCCTTGAATTTGCTTTACTTAGAAAAGCAGATCAAAGAACTTGTGCTAGCAGCCCTCCTATGTGCTGGTGTTGTTTTTGTCTTACACAGCCAGAGTAGCTGCAAGTAGCCTCATTGTTGCAGGTTGTTCCCAACATCACCACTAGAGTGGAATTGATGGGATATTTGACTATCTGTGTTTCTATATTTGTTCATGGGCTCTTATGAGTTCATATGCCTATTTGTGGAGCAAAGTAAAGGCGTCTGTGCCCAATAACCATTTTGTGCAATGATAGAAGATCTGAGGACTTTGACATTTGTTTTAGGGACACTTTAGAAATATTCTCTACTTGTTTTATTTTGGAAGGTTTCATAAATTAGTGAAATTGGGGGAACCAAGAAAAAGGAAAATATTGATCCTTTTTTTCTAAGTATCAGACCAAGCCTATGCAAGTTTAGTCACCATGGGACCTTGAGTCAAGGGTTACCATGGCAGTTAAGTGATTCACCAGAGATCACACAACTAATAATTGCTAGAGGTGGAATTTGAACATTTACCATATGACTCCAATTCTGTCTTTTCTTTTTTCTACAGAAAATTAATTTACTTAGCATAAGGATATTCAATAATTATTCTATCCCCTTTTCCTATTTATTTGGAAAGACAAGCTCTAGAATATTCTGACATCACTTTTCTCTAATTTAATCTGTTTTTTTTTCTTTTAAGAGTAATTTATGGATTTTTTCTGTATTATCCTCACTTTCCATTTACTCACTCAGTTGGTAAAAATCTCCTTTGAAATAATTAAGCAAAGATAAGCAAAACAAATCAAACACATTGGTTTTGTTTGAAAATGTTTTTCTCATTTAATAACTACTTCCCAGTGAGAAGTGGGAAGTATCTTTCACTGTCCAGCCTCTGAAATCATGATTGGTCACTGCATGAGTTTTTCAGTGTTATTTTCTGTCACATTATTTTGATCACTGGATAAATGGTTCTTTTGGTTCTGCTAGCTTCACTCTGAATCACATGATATAAGTCTCCCAAATTTCTTTGAATTCTTCATATGCGTGATGTTAATTTAAAATAATTTTTAAAATAATGGTAGAAATTAAGTCAAATTTGACAGTTAAAACCTTGGATATCTTTTAGATATTGTAGAATCTATAAGATGTCCCAACTGTACTAACTTTATTCCACATCTAACATTAATGAACACAATCATTCAATGTCTTATAAGATATAAGGTAGCTATGTGATATGGAGCTGGTCTTGTATTTAGGGAGACCTCAGTTTAAATCTAGCTTCAGACATAAACTTACTGTATATCCTTGGACAAGTCATTTAACTTCTGTTTGTCTCAATTTCCTAAATTATAAAGCAGGGGTAAAAATAGCCTCAGCTTCTCAGAGCTGTTGTTAGAATCAAATAATATCTGTCAAGCACTTAGCAGAGTAGAAAATAGTAGACACTTAAAAATGCTTCTTACCATTTGCCCCCTTATACAATAAATTTATAAGGTTTGAGAAAAAATGCAGTCCCATCTTTCTTCCTGAGATTGTCCCCACCTCCCCCTTTTCCCACCCTATCCTCTTTGCACTGGTCTTGTAGACCTAATTCTTAATCTGTGGGGTTAAAAAAATGTAAATGAATTTTTTTCTTCTTCCCTATTGCATATTTTTCCCCATCAAATCTACTTATATCATTCAATTGTAAATTAAAAGAACACAACTATAGCTCTATTATTTTGCTATGGCAAATCCTCTGAAATTTGGACTAATCATAGTTCCTTAGAGTATCATTGTTTTAGATCTTGTCTTGATTTAATAAAGCCCCCTAATATCCATGATCTTACTGGTTTTGTATATCAAAGGTGGCCTTAAGGTTTGTTTTGAAATCCACAAATTGTACAACCTTAGGTAAATTCATAAGGCAGCATAACTTAGGGGATGGACACTTGGCTTCTGGGACAGGAGAATAAAGTCTTAAGTCTTAACACCAATAAATACTGACAGTGTGACCCTAGGAAATTCACACAATCTCTCAATGGCCCCATTCAATATTCTAAGAATTAAGGTTGTAAAACACTTGTTGATCTTCATCGACAGAGGAAATTTCCTCATGAAGAACTCCATACACAAAGAAATCATAACTGGGGAAATAAAGAATCCTTAAGCAGTCATCCATTGTCTTTTAAAAGAATTCTTAAATTTGTTGGGCAACGGATTCTGGAATTTCAGTTTTTGGTATATATTATTTAAGCATTTGTCATTTATTTCTCTTTTGTGGAATCAATTGAATATTTGCTGATTGCACATTATACTACTAATGACAAGTATATGTTTTTAAAAGGCCATCATCAGTAACACCTATGTGAAAACATGCTCTACATCATTAATAAAACAAATAAACAGCAAAAAAACCTCTCAATTTTACCTCACACACAGAGAAAATTGGACACAATGGCAAAAGATGAGAATAGTCAATGTTTGATGGGGTTGTGAAAAGACAGACATACTAGTGTATTGTTGATAGAGCTAAAATCACTACAACCATTTTGGAAAGCAATTTAGAAATTTGCAAAAAAATGTATAATTAAAATGGCTATGTTCTTTGACCTAGAGATTTTCCCACTAGGCATATACTCTAAGAAGATCATTGATAAAAAAAATCTCCAGATACCAAAATATTTATAGCAGCACTTTTTCGTGGTAGAAAAGAACTGGAAACAAATTAGAAACCCATTGGTTGGAGAATGATTAAACGAATTGTAGTACATGGATGCAATGTAATGTTTTATACACACACACACACACACACACACACACACACACACACACACATACACACCCCTTTGCAGAGGAGGAGTGAATTCCATGAGTGAAACATTGACTATATTTTCAGAATTTTTGATAAATGATTTGGTTTTGTTGATTTTTCCCTCCCTCTTTTTCTTTAAAATTATTCTTTGTTATGTGGGACATATTTCTGTGAGAGAGAAGAGAAAAGAGTACTAAAAGAAATTTTGCCAATGAAAAAATAAATTCATCAGTATAATTTATTTTAAACAAAGACAACCATGAAAATAATTGCACCAACACTGGTAGCTGAGGATGAAGACCTAGAGAAGCCCTGTGAAGAATGTGAAAATTCCCTTTCAAATTAAATCACTACACGCTCTAATACTTGGAAACATCAAAGTAAATGTGGGAAAGGGAAAGTATGGGGAGAAATATATGGAAAAGTGTAGCTTAGGAAGAAGGAATGAGAGAGGACAAAGACTCAAATTACACAGAAGTCTCACCCGAAATCATGATTACTTTCTTCAAAGAAAAGAATTGGTTGACAAGGGGCAAGGTAAAAAACTACATAATTTCATAAAAATGGAAATAGACTATTTATTGACAGACAGAAAAGTACTTTTGTTGATGTAGGAGTTATTCCTGAGACAACTGTCTGCGTGTGAGACAATCTACTTATCAGAGCTAAGAATTTGTTAAAGTGAAGAAAATGAGCGAGAGGAAAAAAAATCATGGTGTACAATGGAAACAAACTCTGAACTATTTTTTTTAAATAACAATGAGAATAGTAAGTTAACAAGATAAGTGACACAAATACCTACTATAATAACTTTATTCAGAAGTTAATGGTCTGAAAATTAATTGTCACAATAAGAATTCCTAAAATTCCATAAAGTAACTTAGAAAATATCTAGTTGATTTTCCAAATGTAGAGAGATGGCTATCAAAGGTAATGGTGGGTTAGAATAGAAACTCATTTATAAAATATCATGGGGAAGAATGAGAGATAATTATAGGCAGCATTATTTCATTAAGTATAAAGCAATGGAGAGTTTTTAAAAATTGAAAAGGGCATGGAAAATGGTAAAAAAAAACCTGCTAAGATATCCCATAAACAGAAATCTATTTCCAAAAAAAAATCAAGGATGAAGAAAAGAAAGGAAGACAATATAGAACAAAAAGGAAATTATTTGTCTGAACAAAAAGAAAGCACAATTGTCCACTTCTTTCTATCTCAAAATCAGTGGAACTACCAGAATTTGACCCTAAAATCACAGTCACAGATGTGCTTGTAGAGGAACTAGAGATGTCAATAAAGAGAACAAGGATAGAAAAGGTAGCTGGATGGGACTGAGTGTATACAGAGGATATCTTTGCTGGCTGAGACACAACGAGGACACTGAGGGATTGATATGCAAGGTGTCTAGGTAAGGGAAAGATGTAAGATATCAAAGATTTGGAGAAAAAAAATAATATCTCAAACTTTCTTAATACCTACAAAAGGTGACCTGAGATCCTCAGTAACTCCTGATCTTTGTGCCTGCTCTCACATCTATACCAAAGCTTTATGAGTCATCCATAACAAATCAAGGAAGTCCTCAATGAAGATATTTGTTGGGGCCAAGAAGACTTTCAAAGTCAGGTTCAATAAAGGATGATATCTTAATCATTTCACAATTAATTGAAAGATGTAGAGAATATAAGAGCCTTCTGCATTTATTTGTTGATTATGGAAAAAATAAAACATTTTTGAGTAGAAAACAAAATCTTACAGGCTCTTAGAACAAGATATCTCCATCCTTACTTATATCAAAACCATCCAAGATTCCTTGAAAGATGTAACAAGACAAAAAGCCCACTAATTATAAGCATCAGGCAAGGAAGGGAGATTTATGATCACCAAAGGTGTTTACCACTATGATAGAGAAGATCCAGTACAAAGTCCAAGTTAAAGAAAGATTCTGTGTATGTGGTAAAATGCTTCTGTTTGTGGATGAGGTCACAATTTTTGCATCAAGCCCCATAAAGTTGCAGAGACTCCAGGAAGAGAGGTATATTCACCCAAAGTGTCTGGCCTAACCCATTTACACAGGAAATACTCAAGTGAATGAAGTATACGAAGAAAATCTCTCGCAAGATTACAAAAATGCATTTGTATGAATGGCCTATAATGCATTTTCATCTGTGTGTTTTTTCCAGGAAAGACTATAAATAGAAAAGGAGTTGTACCCAAATTTGAGCAGGAGGCAAGGAGACTAGATTGTCTTAGGAAATTAAGATACATTTTAATACCAATATTTTATTTTTAATTTAATTTAATTTTAAATTTATGAATTAAAACAAGCATTTCCATAAAATAGTAGAATTAAAAAAAGATGATTATACATCAAACTGCAAATATACTATGTACAACTTGTTAATTCCTTTTAAATATATAATAAAGTTATCATGTAACTTTTTTTCTCCCCTCCTTCAAAATGGCTACCATTAAACACAAATGTGTATAAATGTAAAATCATTCTATAGACACTTCTATCTACCAGTTCTTTCTCTGGATGCAGATATCATTTTCCTTCATAGGTTCTTTGTAGTTAATTTGAGTATTCATAATGCCCAGAATTACTTATTCACTCAAAGTTGTTCTTAAAATAATGTTGATGTTACTTACTGTATACAATAATCCCTTGGTTCTGCTCATTTAGTGCTTCATAATTTCATATAAGTCTATCCATGGTTTTTCTAAGATCATTGAGCTCCTCATTTCTTAGAGCATAGTAGTATTCCATCACAATCATATACCACAACTTGTTCAGCCATTCCCCAATTGATGGCCAGCCCCACAATTTCCAGTTCTTTGCTACCACAAAGAGTATTGCTATAAATATTTGAGAACATATAGGTTCTTTTTCTTTTTTCCTAATCATCTTTGGAAATAGACCTAGTAGTGGTATTGCTATTCTACTAGTATTATTATATGATAACAGGACATGAAACAACATTCCCTGAAGAATTTAAAAATGAATATCAAACAGAACAATGGACTAGGTGCATGGTGAAGAGCTGTAAGTTCATGCCATAGAAGCATCATTTTAAGGAACCAGGAATGTTTAGCTTGGAGAAAAGAAGATTTAGGAGGTGATCATAACTATGTAAACGGCTACCATACGGCAGAAAATAAGACTTGTTTTATGTCACCCTAAAAGAAAGTCCTAGAACCAATGGGTAAAAAGAAGAAAATTTAGGTTTGTGGTAAAGGGAAAAAAAATAACACCAGTCAATACAAAACTAAAATGGATAGTGGGATTCCTACTTTCTAGGGGTCTTAAAGCAAAAACTGGTGATTTTCCAGGGATGTTGTAATGGGAACTTTCTCTGTGTATTGGTTAGACTGGCAGCTAGGTGGATAGAGCAGTAGCCTGGAGTAAGGTAGATCTGAGTTCAAATCTGGCCTCAGACACTTAGTAGTTGTGTAACCCTGGGCAAGTCACTTAACCCTGTTTGCCTCAGTTTCCTCATATGTGAAATGAGTTGGTGAAGGAAATGGCAAAGAACTCTAATATCTTAGCCAAGAAAGCCACAAATAGGGTCACAGAAAGTCAAATACAACTTAAATGACTCAGTAACAAAATAGGTTAGACTAGATTACTTCTGGGATTCCTTCTAATTCTGAGATTCTGTAACTCTCTTTACTTTGATATGAGGAAAGAAGGAAACATTTATTAAGCACCTACTATGTGCCTGGCACTATGCTAAGCATTTTTCAAGTCTTTCTTTTGTATCCCACAAGAAACTTGGAAGGTAAAGGCTGTTAATAGCCTCATTTTACAATTGATTCTTCCTACCATATTTTACATGTGCATAAAATTCCTATTAAAATACAATTACTTTCTAGAGGAATGATGTATACAGACAAAATCCAAGAACCATTATCAAAGCCCCTGCAGGCTTAGGGAAATTGGACAGAGCTCCTAGTGTATCCTCTGGAGGTTTTTTTTTTCTTCAGCAGCTTGATGACATCTGAAAATTTCTAGCTAATTCTACCTCTAATAACTACTGCACTATTAGAAAGGATAAAATTAATGATCTTAGAGAAACATAGAAAGACTTGCATGAAATAATAGTGAAATGAGCAAAACCAAGGGAACATTGTATACAGTAATAGCAATATTGAAGAGCGACTTTGAGCAAATAAGTCATTTACCCAAATTAACTATAAAGGACATATGAGACAAAGACCTGATGAATTGAAGTATGCATAGAATGATTTTACACACACACACACACACACACACACACACACACACATATACACATATCCATCTCGGGGGAGGGGAGAGAAGAAAAAGAGGAAAAATATTAGATGATAACTTTATATTCTTAAAAGAATAGCAAGTTGTACATAACAGATTTTCAGTTTCAGGTGAAATCTTTTTAAAAATTGTACTATGTTACAGAAATGCTTGTTTTGTTCCATAAATTAAAAAATAAAATAAATATTAAAAAATTCTACCTCAGGACATTTAATTATTCTACTTCTAATTCTAAGGATCCATTAGGACAGGTTATGATTATGGACATCTTGGTAGTCATGCAATGGTGTTTCATCTTCCAAGGATGGACTATTTTAGAAAACATACTAACCTAATAAATTTCAATGTCAGCCCCACTTTTTCAGAATGAGGAGAAAAGCATGGTAGATATTTATCAAGTTGTACCTATTTTTGCCTCCCCATAAGCCTTTCACCTTTCCCAAGATATCACATGGGATGTCACCAATAACCAGAAATTCTACTCCTGAAATCTCCTGTTGCTGATTTTGTATTACACACAGAATTGTACTAGGTTAGACTGTATTTGCTTTGTGGTCAGACAGAATTTTTCCATGAAAGGAGACTTTGAAGAGTAAGAGAACATGGTATAACAATAGTCATTAATAATAATAATTATAATAATGCCTGACATATTGCCTTTCGAAGTTGGCAAAGTGCTTCATATATACTCTTTCAACTGACTCTTCCAACAAACTTATATGATAGGTACTATGGATATTATTTCAATTTTATAAGTAAGACTATTTAAAGTTCAGAATGGCAAAGTGATTTGTCTAGGGACATATAGTTGTGTGATGGCTCATATTTATGTGAATTTTGCACACAATCTAAATTTTGCAATAAGAGGACCTGACTTCAGTCCTGACTCTGCTTCTTACTACCCTGTGACCTTGGGAAAGTAACTTCCACTCTTGAAGACTTGGTTCTCTAAATTATAAAATTAAGGAATAATAATAGCTTATCTCAAAAATCCTTTCCATCATTATTTCCCATGATTCTATAAGAAAGGAACTAACTTTGTCTAGCTACTAAGTACCAACCCAACAGACCTTATCCTTAAGGACACAATACAATTTTAGCTGGCTCTCAGAAGTCCCTTGATGGTTAGACATTAAGGACATTGGCTTGGCTTCATGGACAGCATATTATGACAATGACACTATTTTTACTTAATGAATAAACTTGATCCTCATGTTAACTTTCTCCTTGAATTTTCCATTCTATACTCTTGATCAGTGGAACTTGAGTGGTACTAGAAAGTATTTCAAAATTAGCTTGCTCTTTCCAGTCTAGGCAATATTATCTATCATAGGAATAAGTGGCACCCAGTCGTACTATATTATGTTTAAACTCTATTCAAAAGGAACAAAAAAATCAAAGAAGCACAAAGTCACTATCCCCATATCCCTAGTATGCCTGAAGAGATGAAAATACCAGATGTACAAAGCTTCTCGCTAAAACAAAGGTCCATTTTTCACACTACCAGAATTCTAATGTCTTTTGTCTGTGAGCCGCAGAATTTTACAGTCTCAATAGGCTTGGTCTTGAGAATCACCCAAAGGGCAATGGAGAGGAACATGGTGGATATATACAGGCTACAACCCATTACAAATGAGGACATGATGACTTAGAATACCTTTTAAAGGATGTCATCAGATAAATGTCTGATCACAAAACAACAATGGCCTACTCATGTAGCAAGAGAGAAGGGCAATTGGTGGGAAAAACACTATGTGAACTCAAGGAAGGGTGCCAGATTGCTGAGTGGACTATCTATGCTGAATTGATGGGAGAATGTGGATGTGAATTGCACTGGATGAGAAGGCATGGATGGTTGTCATTAAATACCCACATTAATGAGATCACAGATGCACTGCTATCTTACAATTTTATACTGCATACTTTTCAGCACATACTTGGAAAGCTTTATAAACTTTAATATAGGATATGACTATTATTATTACATAAAATATTTAATATTTATCATTTTAGTCCTATAATTGTGAAAAAGTAGTATTTCTCTCCAGAGTAGATGACAGTATATACTTACATTATAAAATATGCTGGAAATTGGTTCCTTTAAATTCTACCCTGAGAAAACCAGGTATAGCTGTAATATTAAATATAGCTTCAAGTCTTCATAAATTCCAAACAAGACTCTACTTAAGTAAATCTAGCAGTAATTATGCTGTTCACATTGAAAAAGACCAATAGTGAGGATGAACATTTTTTACTGCCTTTTATAAATAAGAATGTTCTCTATTAGAAAACAAGCATGCCCATTCATATTTGAAAGGTTTTAAAACATCAGGCCCCATGTGGTTGTAAATGCTTATAGTAATGATAGCCCAGATGTGAATGTTTTATATGCTTTGGCTACCTGCCTTCCAGAAGTAGAGTGAAACATCGCTCCCAAACTAAGATGCAGGAAATTCAGGTTCTTCCCTCAGTCACTGTTATCTACAACCATTTTATACTTGCCACATTTAGTAGGGAGTAAAAGAGTGAGTGAGAGAGAGAGAGAGAGAGAGAGAGAGAGAGAGAGAGAGAGAGAGAGAGAGCTACTCAAATACCAGACCTATAAAGTCCTCTACACAAAAATGTGATGGGTCATAGATATTGAGAAGGGTATAGGAGCCTAAGCCAATTCAACATGTCCAGAAGAAAGATGACCCACTTGTGGACTTATTACATGGACATTTTGTTAGGAGATAATGTTTTGTTACTGCTACCATCATGGAAATACAATAATCCCAATAATTTTTGGCATATATCTTGAGACTACTTGTGCTTACAATAAAAGATTTAATGTGGAAATTTGAAGACAATTCAAGTAGCTGCAAAAAATGAGGAATTCATTGTGTGGAATTAAATGTTTAGAAGCCCTTATTTTTGCCAAAAATGAGTATTTAAATGATCAAATATTTCACCACAATCTCCAACATCATCAGTCTGCATACCAGTCAATCTGCCTATGGTCATTTATGCCATTCCCTTCCCACTCACCCTATCCACATATCCACATATCCACCATATCCACATAAATTAAATGAATGAGCATGAAATTGTCAGTTGCAATTGTTTTTCCCATACCTTTCTTCTTTGCTAAGAATTCTGGAAATAGATGGGTAATAGATTACCCAGTTAGTGCTCATGCCAACTTCTTGCCCATTTTCATACCACCCAAGTGATAAAGTACTGATGTATGTGTATATGCTTATGTGTATGTACATATTTAAAAGATATATAAATATTTTGCACGATCCATAAGTTATAATTCAGAAAATTCTTAGTTTTACTGTTGATTAATTTTATTTTTGTAACTCAGCATGCAGCATGAGTATCAAATTCATAATGTTCGTTAAAGACACATATTCAAAATATACCTCCCCATTATCTAAATCTGATTGTTTGAGGTCATTAATGCTGTCTGTGCCCTTTCTATGACTTTACTTCTTTTGATTTAAGTTTCAAGTGTTTGAGGAAGTAGAGATATGTCAGTCTAGTCAATATCATCTTCAGATATTCCAGGCAAACTTGAGATATGTAAATTGTCTTGGTTATCTGTGGCTTATGAAGTTATTCATGAGGTCTACTCTTACTTTCCAGAAGCACCCTTGTTTTCTTTGTGTAATAAAATTATACCCATATTTCAAAGTCTATTTTTGTCTTAGAGAAGTTTAGTGACTTGTACAAAGTTAAAAGGCTAGTAAATTATTTTTTTCCATTTCTGACCTTTAATGCTTATTGTTTGAACATGCCTGGGTCCTTGTTTACATTGTTCCTTGACTTCTCTAATATTATTTGGTGCAAATCTGATAACTCCAACTAGATTCTAAATTCTTGGAGGGTTAGGGCTCATGTTTTATATTTCTTTTGCATCTTTCATAGCATCTAGCACATACCAGGGCACAGAGTAGCTATTCACCAGACAATTACTTAATTAAATAATTAGCTTCAATATTTGAATAAATGTACTATAGCCACATATGTCACTCTGCCTTGTACATGCATAATGGTAAATTTTCAACACAGAGGTGGCTACTTCCTCCTACCCTCATTAGGGGTAGTGAGAGAAACTTTGCTGTCACTAAATAAAGTAGAGGACTTTCAAGCTTTCTCAGTGAAAAGACCAGAGCTGAACAGAAAATTTGACTTTCAAACACAAGAATCAAGAGACGCATGAAAAGGTAATCAAGAAAGACAAATCATAAGGGACTTACTAAAGTTGAATTGTTTTGTTTACATTCCTACATGGAAAGATGATGTGTATAATTCATGAGACCTCAGTATTAGGGTAGTTGAAGGGAATATGCATATACATACATACATACATACATACATATATATATATATGTATATGTGTGTGTATATATAGACAAAGGGCACAGGGTGAATTGAATATGAAGGGATGATATCTTTAAAAAATCAAATTAAGGGATGAGAGGGGGATATATTGAGAGAGGGAGAAAGGGAGAGATAGAATGGGGTAAATTATCTCACATAAATGTAGCAGGAAAAAGCAGTTCTGTTGGGAGGGAATGGGGGCAGGTGAGGGGCAATGAGTGAATCTTGCTCTCATCGGATTTGACCTGAGGAGATAATAACATACACACTCAATTGGGTATCTTACCCCACATGAAAGAAGGAGGAAGGAGATGAAAATGTGGGGATGATAGAAGAGAGGGAAGATAGGGGGAGGAGGTAATCAAAAGCAAACACTTTTGAAAAGGGACAGGGTTAAGGGAGAAAATTGGATAAAGGGGGATAGGATAGGAAGGAGCAAAATATAGTTAGTCTTTCACAACATGAGTATTATGGAAGGGTTTTGCATAATGATACCCATGTGGCCTGTATTGAATTGCTTGCCTTCTTAGGGAGGGTGGGTGGGGAGGGGAGAGGGGAGAGACTTTGGAACTCAAAGTTTTAAAAGCAGATGTTCAAAAAAAAGCTTTTGCATGCAGCTAGGAAATAAGACATACAGGCAATGGGGCATAAAAATCTATCTTGTCCTACAAGAAAGTAAGGGAAAAGGGGATGGGGGGGATGGGGAATGGGGCAATCAGAATATATGCCATCTTAGAGTTGGGGAGGGTAGAAATGGGGAGAAAATCTGTTATTCAAACTCTTGTGAAAATTAATGCTGAAAACTAAAAATATTAAATAAATAATAATAGGTTAAAAACATTTTAAAATGTCCTTAATCTTGATTTTTTTCTTACATTTAATATATTAGTATTATGTCTTAGAAGAAATAAGCATGGTTTAATGATTTAGTATTATCCTTTTTAAATAAAGAAGCATTTTAGGGCTGATAAATACTTCAACAGAGAGTAGTAGAAACAGCAATACTACATTAAAAAGGTCTTAGAAGAATTTTATGTTGTTTTACTAGTTAAATAATTAGAAGATTCCATTTCACAGAGTGATGAGAAGGATTTTGAAAGGCATACCATTGGCTTTCTGCTTAGGAAAATAGTCTGCTTAAATGAAGACATCAATTTTTTTTAACACAAATGATATTATTAAGATTAAATGAATGAGTATTTATTAAGTGTCTACTATGTGCCTGGTATTTCTAGGTGATATGGATACAACAACAAATATGAAATAGTCATTATCCACAATGAATTTTCATTGATTTTACCAGGAGAAATTACACATCCAATTATACTCATGTGAATAGTAGGTGATTTGGATGAGGGGGGCACTAGTAACTGGGGGACAAGAAAGCACTTCTTTTAGCAGGTGCACTTGAGCTGCCTTGAAGGAAATCTTTTTTTATTCTAGAGGAAGGGAAAGCAAGTCTTTTCTCAATAGCACTTGGGTAATGAGGAGGGTCTTCCCTAAATTTTTATCCCAATGCTTTATCAGAAGTAATTCTGGCTTCTCCAGGATTGTACCCCTGGAGCACAGGCTAATACAGTTGCTATCAAGCTGGAAAGACTTCATATACAGGGCTGAAAATGGTCTCTTGTCTGGGCACTAAGCTAATAATGTTCAGAAAGGCTTAACTGTAGAAGTTGGGTCACCAATTGATTCTTAAGATATACTGGCCATGGCCATTCATTTAACCATTCTATCTCCTTGGTCACAAAGGAGTTGCCATCTGTATTAGTATCCACAATCACAAGAACATAATTCTTTAGTAATATTGAAGAAGAATGACATAGTATAGCTAAGATAAATATGGTGTTTTTCATTAGGCTGAGAGGAAATGAGATCATCAAGTTGGTGGTTAGGAAAGAGTTAGAAACAAAAGATACAGCAGTTTAACAGAGAAAAACCTTTGGAGTACCATTGGGAAAGACACTTGCTTGGGCCTCTTACTAATGTCAACACTACAAGAGACTTCAAACTTTTTGGTAGCTTTTCCTGAGTTAGGTCATTATAGCGTGACTGTTATTTGGGAGGCAATGTACATTTCTGGACATCATATGCATCCACAGTCACGCGAAAGCAACAAAATAGGTTTCAAAGTTATGACCAATTTTGACTTACAGACCATGTGGGATTTTGCATACCACTGCTTCTCTCCATTGGTGTGTCTGCTCAGAAATGGATGTTGTAATTCCAGAAGACTCATGATGGAAAATGCTGTCTACATCCAGAGAAAGAACTATGGAGTCTGACTGCAGATTAAAGCATACTTTTTTCTCTTTTTTTGTTTTTTCTTTCCCATGGTTTTTCTCTTTTGTTCTGATTCTTCTTTCACAACATGACTAATGTGGAAATATGTTTAATATTATTGTACATGTATAGCCTATATCAGATTGCATGCTGTCTTGGGGAGGGGGGGAAAGGGGAGGGAGGGAGAAAGGAAAAATATTTGGAACTCAAAATCTTATAAAAATGGAATGTTGAAAACTATCTTTACATGCAATTGGAAAAAAATAAAATACAATTAAGTGTGTGGGGATTTAATGGAGGAAATGGTTTTAGAACAATTATTTGAAAACATCCCAACTTTCTTTTTTTTAATTTTATTGACTTTTTTTTACATTGTAAACATTTATAAATCACTTCCAGTCCATGAGAGATCCCATTAGACTCTTCAAGTTAGAGAATATGATGAATAATATGTTCAATATTAGTTCATTTACAAACAGGTAAAAACAAGGAATTATCTTAGTTTTGATGATGTTGTCTCCATTGTCACAGCAAGCCATCTTTGCTCTGATTTTTGTGGAAGCTATTAAATTTAGTGGCAAAAATTCATCTCAAGAGATTTTTCTGCTGTAAAAGCACAATGGTCATGGCTTTTGTGCCCTGAGCTATCACCTCTACTTCTTCAAGAAACAAGAAATGTACTAATGGAATTTCTTTCCATCAGTTGATAACAAGGTTAAACACTTCACCTTCTGGCAATTGATTAATTGAATCTACAGTGACCTCACTGTCAAGCTTTCATTTGCTGAAAAAATTCTAAACTTTATATAAGATTTAATAATCAAGTTAACAATAGAAAAACTCAGTGGCTTAATAACACCCAGTTCTCTTCACAACACTTAGTAATACCATTTGAAAGTATGAGAATTGCAGTACTACTAGTTCTTGGTGGCTGAAATATGCAAAATTAGGAATAGCCAGCCACCTTGTTAGAAAAAATATGGGAGAAGGCTACATTGGTGAACCAATGTAGAAAATACCTAATTTGGAAGTGAACCCAACCTACCTGTGAATCAGTTTTATGGACCTGGAACATTTACCACTGGGGGTGCAGGTGGGGAATGTCACAAATGGTAGCTTTCCAAACCAGCCTAAAGAGCCTCTTTAACTCTTGATATCATTAAACATTTTGGGCTAAATTGGTATACATGGGCATGTCCAAAATAAGGACAGTTTTCTACCTTTAGGGTTTTCACTACATAATGGATTAAATAGGCCTTTTAAAACTAGTCAGATTTAATACTGTTTATCTCATTAATTATACCAATAGTCATTAAATGCAAGGTGTTGTGTTAGTTGCTGCAGAAGATAAAGAATGAAAAAAACACAATGTCAGTTCTCTAGGACTACACAATTTATGTGAAGACATCAAACATAAACACAGATAGCTATAATATGAAAGAAAATATAAGTGCATAGAAAAGATGCAATGAGACCTGTAGATAGATAGATAAATTAATTCCAATTGGGTAAAATAAAATTATATACACCAGAGCTAAGTCCTCAAGGGTGGCTATGATTTTAAAAGTTTGAGGGAGAAATAGCAATAATGAAAGTCTAGACCAAACTAGGGTTGCAAGGTTTAAAAATATAAACAACGTTCATTTTGGGATCAGAAAATACAGGTCTGAATCTTGATTCCTTTACTATGTTGCACTGAGCCTCATTTCCTTTCCTATAAAATAGAGCTAATTCTTGTCTTAATTACATTGAAGGGTTCTTGTGAGGAAGAAATAAAATCATGCATTCAAAGTATTTTTGTAAGCTAAAATCCACATATCAAGATTGTTAGAATGATGACAAATATGACAATGGTGATGATGGTGGTGGTGATCATGATGATGTTGATGATGATGATGATGATGATGATGATGATGATGATGATGATGATAAGTGAAGAAGGAGAAGGAGGAAAAGGAGAGGGAGGAGGGGGGAAAAGAAGAGGTGGAGGAAGAGGAAGAAA